>NW_019416736.1:0-235731 GCF_000390285.2 Anoplophora glabripennis
GTAGGTTGGCGTCCAAAATAACATCGTTCATGTACATATTTCTCATTTCTTCCCGAAACCAAAGACCGATGTAGCAAGAGTCGAGATATCTAACACCGGAAAAAACAAAAGCGGACCACGACCCATTTGCACTCCGCCCAATGAGCTGCCGTTAGCCCCTTCAGCTGTGCGCTAAAAGAATTTAAGAGCTGTTGGTGTAACAATTTCATACACTGCAAAAAATGAATGTATTAACTCCAACGCTTATATTTAGTGTACTTTTAGAAGTAGTACATATTTAAAAATCAAATCTGATTGTTTTAATTAATTCAAGTTCGTTAGCTGAAATTTTCGTGTATAAGTGATCATCATCTTAAATCGACTTCGATCATTATAATTTATCTTTTTGTGCGTCAAGATTGACAAACGGCATATTGATTTTAATTCTTCACAAATTTTGTTTATAAATAGCTTGTAATTTACTTTTATAAAAATGTGATTTCTCCGAGGTTCAAGTGAAAGTTTTAAGGAAGAGCCTCTTTGTTTCAGAGAAAAAAATTAAATAAATTGATTAAATTCCTTAAAGCGTTTTTTTATTAGAGTATTTTAGTATTATGTATAACAACATTGAAACATTTTAAATCTTATGGTGAAACCAACATTTTAATTTAATAATATGTATAATCTTTTGTATGCTATATATTTTTATAACAAAAAACATTTTTTTTAGTATTCTGTTGAAAATTGAAAACATTATTATGCAAATAAAAGAACTTGCACTATTATTATTTTAATGAAAAATCTCCAATAATTGTTCCTCTACGATGACTATAATAAAAGGACTACAAAATAATAAATAGCTATACTACCTAAAGGAATATCTAAAATATTTCAATGGATTTTCGGTAGACTGTCTGATTTCTCAGTTCGAGGATCGTATAACTTATCGCCACGTCTGAAACATGATAATACGTCGATCGTGTATAAAAAAAATAAATTTTTCAAAAATGTACGCCTTTTCAAATAGTTCTGACGCAGATCACCCAGGTGGCTTATGTCCATCCTCTAATCTAGATCACGAGATTTATTAGTTATTTGTTTTAAGGTATTAAACTTGCAAACAAGATTATGCAACTAAGTAATATTTCATTCGTATCTTGGTAGAGGGCAATAAATATTCTCCGACGTCGAAGCAAATTTATCCTTCCTGAGATTAGCTAGGACTTACAGTTACTTTAAGGAGAAATTGATTTAACATTAAAATATAGTAGAAATTATTTAATTGAAGCATATTATTCAAATATAGGCATATTCTAAAATGGAATCTTTTCTATATACACTTCTTGGATTGGTGTTTCATATGCTTACATTGACAAAAATCCAGTATTTTGGTGCCAGATTTTAGTTTTATTGTTAATACATTCATAAGTTTGACGGTCATTAAGAGATAAACACCGTTAAGTTTTTCTCAGGCATGTTTACTGACTTTAATGTACAAATTTGACTAATATTTTAATATTTACGTTAAGACTTTTTAGTTTGATGCAAATTTAATTCCACGATTTTTTTTTAAATACCTTTGTAGTTATCGGGATAATTTGGGTTGATTCTTTTTTTTTTTTTGGAAAATTATATTACAAATAGTGTCGCAAAACGTACGTGTTTCGTTAAGGACATTCTAAAAATTTGTCCAGTATTTTTTTTATTATTTTATGTTTTTTCTTAGTTCTCATATTTAGGCAACGTAGATATATTATAAAATTATGAATTTTTATTTACTTTTAGTACCATTTTTTAGAGGGTCAATATAGTTTATTGGGATAGCAAACTTTTTTTGAGAGTCGTAATTTTGCATATCCCTAAACTTCCCACCCATCTCTATTTTACGCGTATTTTATTTTAAAATTAATTTCCACTCCTTAAGAATCCCCCCAATGGTCCGGACTGCCGAAAGAAACAGAATAGATAATGAAAAGTCCCCTATTACATAAGCAAGCTCTACTCTGAAGTCTATACAGAAGGTCCTTTTAGAAGGATATTCAGCTGGGACCCTCTATAAAAACCTAAGCCACTAGCCTACACCTTATACCCAGAAAACCAAATTAAACATTTATACAAGTCAATTTATAATAACAAAGAATAATTGTGTAAATCTACGCTATGTGAATAATCAGAGTCGGCAAATAGCAGCAACAAGAAATACATATTTATTTACCATATTCTGTTGCATAACGACAGGCACAATGACTATATTATAGGTACAATATAATCTATACAGTATGTTATTATATTATAATTGTCATTGTTACTACTGACACAAATAGTTACTTTGTACCATCTGGCAGTGAGCAACCTACTAATCTGTAGATTCTATGAGAGCGGAAAGTATCGTACTATGACGAATTTTTTAACTGGTGACATTGTGGGAAGCAACTACTCTGCGGACTAAAGCCCCGTCCCGCATTGAATTACACTCTAATATCTAATAAACTGTTAAGATCTGAAAACAAATTTCACAATTTGCAATATTAGTATGATTTTACTACGCCACTGGGACTAATTATTGGAAGTAGAACTTCGGGCTTTAATCCGAAGCAGTATTTGCTAAAATTAGCATTGCAAATTCGCTCATCTCTAAAACTAACCAAAAACAAACGATTTTTTATGTAAATTTGATTTGATTTTTAACCTAGATCTCGCCGTTAAGTATTTTACTCGAAATGTATATAATAACCCACCATTGCATTAATGATGTAAGGTAAGTAAGTACTAAGGTTTTAATTATGACACAGGCCCATCAACACAGTTTTAAACCCTTGATAATTAAATTTACATGTTTTTCCAGACGTAGCACGTACTGTAATGTAAGAGCAACATATGAGATGTTTGTGGGTACTAATTAATAGCGTTGAGGTAACAAATGAGTCGCTATGTTTTAACAGTTAATGAGCTTGGCAGAGCGACGAAAAGGACGAATGCTTAAACATAATTAATTCCTTTGTTTTTCATAGTAACGTACGACCGACAATAATCGTTAGAATGCTATGATTTTAGCACTTTTTTTTTTGTTAAATTGCACGTTGTTTACGATAGTATAAAAAAATTATAGCATACTTTTTTTACCTTAGATATAATTTAACATTTTTCGAAAACCGTTATAAAATTTTAAATGTTTTATAAGCGTCAAAAAGGCACTTTGATTATCCTAATGGAACAATGAAGTCTTTTTCGTACAGCTGTTACTTGTTAATTTATTGAATATATTTCTTCGATAATATGACTTATTTTTGAAAATTTTATTATCCAACTACCATTATTTTCTTTGTTGGAAAATTACCAATTGAGGTTTCCAATATTACGGTTTAATCCAGACTTAAAATCATATCTTGTAAATGCCCAATGCAAGTGCAATAATTACACAGCCACACAAAAAAAAAGTTGGGTATACTTTTTATGCGACATATATTTTTCGTAGTAATTTGGCCTCCAGAACACGAATCTGGGATCAGAATTGGCCCATCACGTCACAGTTTTTTCCTAACCTCAAAAAACTTGTGAAAAATAGTAAAAATTGATGAAAATTTACTGGGAAAATTTGGAAAAAAATTTATTTCCACATCAAATAGTACATTTTTATGTAAAAGACTCTGCTGAATTCAAATCCACTGTCAGAATTGAGCTAGAACGTGTGGTTTTTTTTCTAACCTCAAAAAACCGAGCAGGAATCGCTATTTTCAAATTCTGAGCGGATTTTGACCAGATTTTGTATAAAGGGGTTTTTTGGGTCGCTGATTACGAATATGAATTCACATTGTAAAAATTCAAGATGGCTGATCCAATATGGCGGGTGTACTTTTTTGAAATCCACCGATTTCAGTAAAATTTGGCATCATAAGGATTGCTGGTTGATCTCACCTTCATTAATCACACATCTGGAGCCAGATTTTCATAAATCAAGGTAAAAGATTCCACTCCGTCTAAAAATGTGACTTCGCTTAAAAAAATGACTTAAGGACTCTACACATGTAATGATGTGTAGTGTGATGTGCTTGTTTCCATGGGACAAGACAAAAAAGTTTCTACTTTATTCTTTCATTTATTTAGTCGTGCATGGGCTTATGGTTTTCCAATCAGATTTTTTTAACTACTATGCAGTTTTCCTATGGCATTTAGATGCTTTTATTTCTTAATAATTTTAAAGTTCAAGGAAAAGGACACATTACTGCCACACAGCACATCACTGCATCTGCTTATGCCTTCAATCTAAAAATGTGACTTTGCCGAAAAAATGCCGCCTACTCGGCCTAAAATTATGACTCTGCCTACAAATTTTACCTTGATTTATGAAAATCTGGCTCCAGATGTGTGATTAATGAAGGTGAGATCAACCAGCAATCCTTATGATGCCAAATTTTACTGAAATCGGTGGATTTCAAAAAAGTACACCCGCCATATTGGATCAGCCATCTTGAATTTTTACAATGTGAATTCATATTCGTAATCAGCGACCCAAAAAACCCCTTTATACAAAATCTGGTCAAAATCCGCTCAGAATTTGAAAATAGCGATTCCTGCTCGGTTTTTTGAGGTTAGAAAAAAAACCACACGTTCTAGCTCAATTCTGACAGTGGATTTGAATTCAGCAGAGTCTTTTACATAAAAATGTACTATTTGATGTGGAAATAAATTTTTTTCCAAATTTTCCCAGTAAATTTTCATCAATTTTTACTATTTTTCACAAGTTTTTTGCGGTTAGGAAAAAATTGTGACGTGATGGGCCAATTCTGATCCCAGATTCGTGTTCAGGAGGCCAAATTACTACGAAAAATATATGTCGCATAAAAAGTATACCCAACTTTTTTTTTGTGTGGCTGTGTTATTTATCGATATTTTATGAAGTATCAATGCTGACAGACCAATAATAATTGATCCAGGAACCTCAAATACTTTCCAAGATATTTTATTTGGAACTTGAATTTTATTCTCATTAGAGTCGTTTTTGATATTCTTTGCAATTTTCTACTTTTGAACGCATGTACTATTAATCTTTTTCGTATATTAGCCGAAATTTTTGGGGCAATAGCTTCCCCACGATTTCTAACGCACCTTTTTCCACGTCTGAAGGAAGTTTTCTTTTTCAAATTCGTTTCCGCACTTTCACTTTGTCAGAACAAAGTCAAACTGGACGAACAGAATCACAGATAACGAAACAATACATTGTAAAACGCGATCAATTAGTAATAGATATTTTTCCATGATTTTCGTTCAGAATTTGCTATAGAATAAATTAGAATATTATATTATAGTCAAGTATAATAAATAACCACTAATTTCAAATTGAATTTTGTAACATTGCTTATGATAAGTAGTAGAAATTTTCCACTGACTCTTATTGACGTGGTCAAACGGTGAAGATCTTTTACATTCATATCTATTACCATCTTAGTAACATTAGTCTCTGTCAGTAGCCAACAACAATTTGTTTTTGAGTTGTCGCCATTTGTACGAGATTTGCATACACAAAATTATAAATTCTCATTTTTAAATATTATGATGAAGATGTAGAAACAGAAATTGAACCATTAACTGTCTCAAAGACAGTTAGTAGTTCAAAGCAAAGGTGTTGGTAAGTCAGTATAATGAAATTATTTCGATAGCATATTTCAAATGAAGAATATAAGAGGCATAAACCATCCTCATTCTGCAGATGTTCAAAGCCATTATAATTTATGCATAAGCAAACTCCTAAGGCTATAGTTAAAAGTTTTATGAAAAAGTGACAGAAAAACTAGAAAAAGGTTCCAAAGATAGATATTTGCTGTTAAAAGTTCTTCCAATTTTTAGCATGTGTAAGGCTTGTAGGAAGGAATAATTGTCAAAATTTAAACTCCAGAGTATTTAAAATTTAGGAAAAATCTTAAAAACTAAGACTAATATAATGTTTTTAGTGGTTGATATCAAAGATTCATGAGTTTCTACAAGCAATATTTTCTCTAGAATGAATGCGTACTGAACATAAAACACTAATCAAGTTGTTAGGAAAACAAAGATTTTGGTCTTAAAATCATAAGATGTACTTAAGAAAAGGATTTTCTTGTGATTTCATACAATCGAATGATCAAATTATTTTATGAATTGACGTGAATATCATGAATATTATATTTCTAACCTTGTCATGAATTTTGAAAGGGGAATTTCACTTAAATCTACAACCGAAGCGTTTCTTAATTTCCAGAATACAATTGTCAGACGTCAGACTTAAATGAAAATGTTATAGTAGGAACTACTTCACAAAACGAGGATATTATCAGTACTACGTTTGCTAGATCCTTGTAGTCGATATTTCCTTACATACTTAAATTTATAATAAAATATTTTGAATAATAAATTATAGGTACGTTTTGATATTATTCCAAAAATACTATCTTACACAAAATATCGTTAAACAATTTGGCTACATTGGAAATACTGTAGTTGATTGTTTTCTTTATAAAATTCGTAAATAGTATATTCTTTCATCATCAAACATACAGTTTTCAATCTCCAGATAACACCTGTTATAAGCGACATGTCATCCTCAATATACAGTGTGATTCAGAACTTATCCAAAAAAAAAATATTCTGGATGTACAGGGGACCCTTACAAATACAATTTTGTAAAGAAAAAATCAAAAAGGGCAGTTCGAAAATGATTTAAAAATACACTTCTGCACGGCACTGGAAACTGGTCCACTGTAAAACCTGACCTCGCACAATGCGACCGGCATGGCGGTGTGATAAAAAGGGACAAAAACTTTCGCAAAGAAAGAAATAAATAGAATTTTATAGCACCTATTTTATATCGGCAAATTCAAATGATTTTTCCTTTATTAATTAATAAAATTAATTTGTGTTTTTGAATAATAAAATCGTTTGACATACCCGATGTTACAACAACAATTGTTCAAAATTTTATCCACTAACGTGTAAACACATTTGGGTCCGTCTTAATCACTTTCTGCGAACTAACACAAATGATGTCTTGCTTCACCATAACACAAATGCTTCACCACAATACAAATGTTGTCTTGTTTCACCATAAAGGACCCCGCAATAATCTTATGGAAATTGGGTTTCTGTCAAATTGTCTGAATTTTTGATATGTTGTAGATTTTGTCATCCTGAACAAAAGTCTCCATGGGCACAAAGTGCCAAAATGAACATTTTGGCAGCTACGGTGCTGCCAAAGCTCCCCTGACCCGTTGCAAAACTATGCATTTTCAATACTATTTACAGATGTCAAAAGCATATTTTAATTATTCTAATATATAGGGTAATGTTTTTGAAGTCACTGGATTCAACCCTCATGTCAGATTGGACAATTGACAGTTGACAGCTGTCAATTTTTCCAATCTGGCATGAGAATTGAATTCAGCGACCTCAAGAACCCAAACTCTCAATGTCAACAGAGAATATTTACTTCTCTATTCTTCGTTGACAGTGAATTGACAGCTGTCAACTGTCAATTTTTCCAATCTGAGATTAGAATTGAATTCAGCTCCCTCAAAAGCCCAAACTCTCAATGTGAAAAGAGAATATTTACTTTTCTATTCTTCGTTGACAGTGTATTGACAGCTGTCAACGGTCAATTTGTCCAATCTGACATGAGGGTTGAATTCAGTGACCTCAAAAACATTACGCTATTTATTAGAATAATTAAAATATGCTTTTGACATCTGTAAATAGTATTGAAAATGAATAGTTTTGCAACGGGTCAGGGGAGCTTTGGCAGCACCGTAGCTGCCAAAACGTTCATTTTGGCACTTTATGCCCATGGAGACTTTTGTTCAGGATGACAAAATCTACAACATATCAAAAATTCAGACAATTTAACAGAAACCCAATTTCCATAAGATTATTGCGGGGTCCTTTAAACGATATCCATCAACTCTGAGATGCTATACACGCAAACCATTTTTGACACTAACTACTAAAAAACTGTTGTTAACATCACGATAACAGGTAAAAACACTATCGCAACGTCGGATTTCAGTATTCGGAGTCGCTAAGGCCACGTGGCTCCCCACGCGTATTGCGAATGACGCTAGAGATCACAGTTGTCCAGCTATGTAGTGGTTGAAGGTACTATAACTTCTATAATTTTTTTCTCGAAAACTATAAGGATTTTACAAAATTTTTTTTTTTTACGATATTGACTCCATTTCTCATGAGGCATCTATTCCCAAATTTTTTTGGATAAGTTGCGAATCACCCTGTATAAAACTTTTTTGGATTGCTGACTTCACTTTAGCAGTAGACATAATATACATCAAGTATGCTGTGTTGCCGATACTACACAGAACTCTGCGATTTTAAACAAATATAAATCAAATAATTGGCGGTTGTATTTCGAAGGTGATTATGATATAAACAGATCATTAAACATTTTATTAAGAAAATGGTACTATACTATAAAAAGTGTTTTATAATAACCCCATTGTGTTCTAAATAAAAGATATTTTTTAGATGATTTCTTTCATTAAGGAATAACTTTCGCAAAAAGTCTTAATTTGATCTCCATTTAGTTCTTTCTATTGAAATTCTGAAAGATAAAGTACATAGAGAAAGACCTAATAATTGATAACTTAGGGGAATCAATATTGAACGAAGTTGGTACTAACAGAGCATTACAAAAAGCTTTTTGGAGACTATAGCTTCCTCAAAGTTGCAGTTCATACTTCTGCTTCTTTAGAGGCCAATTTTAAGAAAATGCTCTTATTAATTTTATTTTAATTCATCGGTATGTTCTTGCTATTTCAACAATGACTGCAAAAAGTCTTTGTACTCAAAAAAAATTTACTTCTCGACATATACGTCACAACACCCTTTCTACAATCGATTGCAGGATCTCGACAGCTGCCTTTGTTGCTTCTCTTACAGCGGAATGTCCGATAGACTCCCTTTTCCAACATAAGTTGGGAAGAAATTAAATGAGTAAAACATAAAATAACATTATTGAAAGAAATGAGAATGTAGCAGGAATTGTTACATTTAATTAATTTATAAAAAATTAAAAATTAACGAATTTTGATAAGTTGGTACGGATGACGTTTTGGAAGGTCTGTTAAGATTCACTCTGTGTAATTTATAGGTATACATTAAAGAAGAATGTTGCGGCTTTGTTTGTGACTGTTACTTGTTTTATTTCAAAACGAGATGAAGTATAATGCTTACTAGATCCATTCTCATAAATTGGTGTAAGAAAGAGGTAATCGGTGATATATTGGTGGTTTATATTAAAACCTTTATATTCTCAAGTAACAGACTGAAATATATCGTACCGAAAATTGAAAGAATGTGAAATATCTTCCTCAAAAGAACCGATTATCCCTTAATACAATATATATTAAACACAGAGGTAGACGTAAAGGAATTGAGCTTATATGGAACTTCTCTGAAAAAGAAATATTTGTTGTACTTCAATTCATTCGTCTGTCCCAGGGCAAAACGAACAATCAGATCTGTCTTTCACCGGGATTTTGCTCCACTGCTATCCTCTTAAAATCCTTATTCTGGCTGGCAAATTATACCTCGGCGAGCGGAACAATATGAGGCAAGGGCACTCGAGACTGAAAATTGCATTATTTTTTATTCAGGCTATGAATATGTTTAAGATTCATTTCATTGCGCTGCTAGCTGTTAAGTTTTAAATAACTATGGGAAATTTACGAGTACAGAACACTGAAGTCATTTTTATAAAACAGGGTATAATTTTCAACAAATTAAATGTAAGAACCGCCTTCAATGAATACATGCTTAAAGAAGAAAAATCTTAGACTTAGTTACTAGATGCTGTTACTAAAATTACCTCAATATTATTTCTTAAGTTTGTTTTTGAGTCTATTTGTTTAGTTGTCACATATTCTGAAGAATTTTTGTTTGGAATCTAACGTTCCTTTGATGAAAACTATGCAACCTGGTAGTTTATTATACGATATCAAGATGCTAAAATCTTAAGACAGAAAAAATATATATTTCGATTACTCAAGCCTATCTGTTTCAAGCAGAAGTTTTATTTTTAGTTCCTATACATTAATCTCTCTCCAGTCTATAAATTTTAATTAATTTAGATTCTGAAACACGTAACGCGAATAGAAAATTGCTGTGCTATGCTTGGATCAGACAGTGCAAAGAAATCAATGGATCGATGTTTGGAGTGAAAAAAGGTTTCAGGATGAACCAAATCCGATACTTTTGGGGGATTCTCTATTACCCGAAAAGATAGAAAACAGGAAACAGGAAAACAAGTAGCTAAGGCATGAGGGAATCGATTTTCAAGAAAATTTGAAAGGCCGAATTTCTATATCTTGAATCGTTTTTTCGATTTTTAGGCGAATTTCGGTAATTTTTATTTTTGATTTTTTTTTTAATACAGTAAAGATTTTCCATCCTTTTTTCCGTAAAAACCAGTAAGGTATCTGATATTTTTCCATGACTTCTGATATTTCAATTATATCCCAAACTTATATTTGTTAAATTAACATGATATTATCCGATTTTATGACTCAGTTCAATGTCTTATGCATGTTTTACCAATATATCAGACACAACCGTGGCACACTAAATAATTATACCTACAAAAAAACAATTGAATTGCAAAAAAGTTGCACAAATATCATGTACGTTACATCATTCTCATAGAGGTATATCGGGTTTACTCAAATGCACAGATGTACTTGAAATTTATCTTATTTTTGATGTAAAACTAATATAAGTTTTGAACATAGTACAGCTGCATTAATTAGAAACAGAAACCAATAATTGCATTTCTGTCTAACTTGAGGATTAATGTGGCAACGTCGCAATCAGCTGACAGCAAGCAGGGAATATATTTGAAAGATTGATAAAAACGAAATTGATTTCAAACATACCTATACATTTTTCCCAAATCCCATGTACGTTGTTATCAAGAATAAATTATCCACAACAGATGATTTTTTGTAATGTTTTTAAAAAACTAGATTAATTAAAAAAGACTAGGAAGCTGTGATATATATTGATTGGAATAAAAAATATAGTTGATAAATCCTTTTAATATATTTAATGGTTTATAAAAACATCGTAATCAGTACCCAGCAATATTTAGGGTAGGGTTACATAAAGTTTTCTTTACTTGATTAGGATAATTAGTAATACTTGAGATAAAAGCATTAGTACGGAATAACAAAGGAACATAAATATTTCTCAGCAAACTGTACATCTAAAAAATTAGTTATAGTTGCAAAACTTTTGTAACATTATTAAAATAGAGATGAAAAACACGAACAGTGAGTAATCATGTAATTTCTATCACAGAACCTTCAAAATTGCATCCAAATTTGACTTGGACAAGGATGGGCGCGAGTGTCATTTCAATTCTTTAGAACTAAATTAACATAATTCTCGTTGTTTTACCAGTTCACATGATTTACGGATTTTAAATAAACGATACAAATCTTCGCGAGGATAATACGATATATTTGCTATATATAATAATTATATTGTACATAGTTTACACACAAAACATATACATTTTTGAACGCGTACGCATCTTTACCCGAATTTGACGCGCAATATCTCCGATGTACGAGGACTGTAAATTCGCAGTGTGTACAACTACTAGTCAATTATTAGCGCTGTTGCCACATCTACATAGTCTTTATGCGTTCATGAAATATAATTTAAAACTACTAAATATGATATTTTTATGTTGTTTGTAAAAATGAAACCTTTTTTGGTGAATTTTAAGGGGAGTCTTTCCTATAAAGTGTTTATCTAGGACGCTTCGTTAAAATGATACAGAGTGTTAAATTTAAAAAAATATTTTTCATTTTTTTAAAAAAAAACAAAACCAATAGGCCACAAACCTTATGCCTTATGCATTATGTGTATTGTTTAAAGTTTCTATATAGTTTTATTACTGGGTATTGATATTATTGTGATGCACCATACTTTCTATCAACATATTCATTGCTACTATTTCCTGACCTATAGTAATAATATATTCTCAAGTTCTTCTTATCCTTCACTTTAAGTACTCATTAGGAAACAGCTTGTTTCTAAATATAATGCTGCGTGAATGGGAGTCAGTTATTAATGAAGTCCAAACTGAACTGAATTTAATTATCCCGGCATTGAATAATTTGTAGTTTGCACCGATATAATTAACACAGTTGATAGTTTGCTATATATATCCGGAAGTAAGTTCCATTCGATAATAACAATTTAATCCGCAGTTCCCAGCAGAGTAAAAATAGTAGCATGAGAAGAAAAATTTTACTGTTTCCTAACCAATGATACCTTTGTCCATCCAGGTCAGTTGAATCAGGATCACAAACTGAAATAACTCAGAAGATTAAAATTCTCGTCGTTATAAATTCGCTTTAAATGGAAATGTGTAGTTTATTTGTACAAAACGTTATCAGAATAACAGCGCAGACAAATTCGATTTCAGAGGTTGATAAACCCAGCTGAATCAGACTGTTCCACAGCATTAGGACCTCCTGCATGTTAATAAGATTGTCCTGAGTAGTGGTTCAAACATTCCACGCTGAATAAAAACGGATTTTGGCACGGTTTTTGTGCGGCTTTTTAACATTCTGCACGAGACCACTTTACCGAGATGGAAATCAATTTTCGGATGTGCTGTGTGCTGGTAAATCATACGAATTTGAAATGCCGTATTAATTGGATTAGCTGCAGAGAAGCTGGAAAGGTTTTTATTATTTTTATATACAAGCGGTGCTAGAAAATTTTTCCCCATATAACAATAAAACGTAAAACTTCAATTTCCTTCCGTAATTTTAATCTACTTAGGCCGTCTGTCCTGCAATAGCGACATGTACTTGAGAAGAAAAATTCCTTCTTGGTCTCAGAAAACGGAGTCCATGATCTTCTTAGCCAAAGATTGATGCTTGTGCATTTATAAATACGAACACTTTGTATATTTAAATTATCAATGGCAGCAATTTATAAGTTTCAGTTGCTATTATTTCTAGATCTAGTGCATGTTGTTTGAGAAATAAGGACCACAAATTTAGGCACTGATAGACCATCGAAAAGTAAAAAGATTTTTTACTATAGATTGTGCTCCTTGCTATTTTTTTTTTTGGGCTAAATGTGGTAATGTTGTTAGTTTTTGCCAATCTATTGGAGGATACTAGGTATAAGCCTTACTTAGTAACGTTTTATGGGTATAATTTATTTGAGATTATTTTTTTACGACCAATATCTTATACAGGGTGTCCCTGAAAAGGATGGGCAACGCTTGCCCACAGGTTCCTTGGATGAAAACAAGACTATTTAGCCTAACTTACCTATATACAAAAGTGCACGCCTTCTAAATATAGAATAGATAATCTAGTTTTTTTCAAATAATTTGAAAACTGTTTTTCTTAGAAACTTCAAATTTGGTGCACATTTTTTTATATAAGGGCAATGTAAATATAGAACTTGGTGGGAATACATATACAGGATGTTCTCTTTCTAGTACCTGTGCGCCACTGGCTATCCCGTAACTTTTTTTAATGTACGCCAATGATGACAGAATTTTTAAATATAAGCACTATTTTAGAAGATTTTTTACCTCTTACAAAATTTTGATATCGTTTATGGATTTCGAGTAAAATTGGCATTTTTTACACAGTAAATAATATAAAATCAGTTTAAGATAAATATTCTAGTACTAGGTGCCATATAACAGAGAAACAAATTCATAACAATAATTAAAATGTTCTGTGTCAAGCTAGCTGTGATTTAATTTTAGCTTACTTTGTTTTTTATTGCATTTTATACTTTTGCTGAACAAACTGATATGTTAGTAGTTTTGGGTTATTGTCAAAGAAATTGATATGCTACTGTTCGAACATATGCTGAAAGATTTCCTAATCGAAGAACTCTAAATCACAAAACATTTGCTAATGCAGAGAGACGCCTTCGGGAAACATGACGTTTTTTACCTGTAATATTAAATCGTGGATAATGTACGACCGGAATTATTCAGCTGGAGGAACAAATTTTAGAAAGGGTCGAAGAAATTCCTCAAGTAATAAAAGCCGTTTAGCGGCAAAGGTTGGCTTTCAAAAAGTTCCTTTAATAGAGTATTAAAAGACCAGTTATTATAGGTTACAGGTATTACAGGTTATTAAAAGTCTAACAGGTGGATAGGTAGAGGAAATAATGCCCCTTTAAAACAGCCACCTCGATCCCCGGACCAAAACCCATGTAATTATTTCATTTGGGGAACGTTGAGGACCACAGTTTAAAATAACTTTTCAGTAAATACAGAAAACGAATATGGGAAAGAATACAACATGAAATTAATGTTATGAGAGGTAATACGCAATTATTGGATAATTTCTAATTTACGAAGAACTAATCTTTGCGTTTAAGAACAAGAAAGTAACTTTGAGCATTTACTGTAAAATTATTTTAATGTGATTACAAATATCAGTTTATTAAAAATGTTAATGTTGACTTTCTTACATTATTAGTTGATATTGTTTATTTAAAATATTAGTGTTGATTTTTATTTTATTGATTGATAATACTAATATCAAAAATGTGTAGTTATTTTTTTTAATGTGACGTTTTTTCATTATTATTCCCTGCTTTGAGGCTGCAGTGGTAAATTATTTTCTATAAATCGGATTTTTTGCCTATATTTAATATATAAAAAATGTGAATTTTACTCGAAATCTATAAACGACATCGAAATTTTGTAAGAGCAAATAAATACTTCTAAAATAGTGCTTATTTTTAAAAATATAAATTCTGTCGTCATTGGCGTACACACAAAAAAGTTACGGGATAGCCAGTGGCGCACAGGCACTAGAAATAGTACATCCTGTATATGTATTCTCTCCAAATTCTATATTTACCTTGCCCTTATATAAAAAAATAAGTGTACCAAATTTGAAGCTTCTAAGAAAAATATTTTTCAAATTATTTGAAAAAAATATTCTATATTTAGAAGGCTATATCTCAGTAGGCGTGCACTTTTGTATATAGGTAAATAGTCCTATTTTCATCCAAGGAATCTGTGGTCAAGCGTTGTCCATCCTTTTCAGGGACACCCTGTATAACTTAACAGATAAACCATATCAGTTATCACAATAAAAAAATAAAAGTGGCAGTTGCAAATTTACAATTGTGTCAATTGACAGTGATTTAACCTAACAAAGAAACAATTGTCTCCTGTTTGAAAGCGCAGAAACCTTATGGACCCATTGTATGGGCTCTAAGCACATTTCCAGATCCTAGTGATCCAAGTTTCAACGCCTACCATTATCTAAAAATTACCATTGTGGTAAAAATGTTCGGTATGCATTCACAGCTTTCAAATGACATCGAAAAATTTGCTGCCACAGCAGTTTCTGTTCGGTGGTCAACAAGTTTGGAATCCTCCTAGCTGACAATTTACTCATGCCTAATTTATCACACAGAATTTTCATGTAGTGTTCTGGCAATAATGGATATTTTCAAATGATTTTCGAGAACTATTGTGTCTACTTTTCTCAAACATAAGGATTGGCTCCATCAGAATTCCTTCCATTTCTTGGGTTATCTTCAAAGAATTCACCGCCCAGCCGAATCTGTCTTCATGAATATACTTTAAAAGATGGCGAGGCTTCAACACTGCTTTATTTTAAGTCTATTCTGTTCCTTCGCCACAACTTGCCAATTTCTTGTCAGTTTATTAGGTCAAAAGTAAAATGTAAAACAAGTTTTAGAACTCAAAGATACTCAAACTTAATTAGTTTCATTCATTTTTGAATGCCATTACTGTTGACCTACATTTCTGAATTTATATAAATCTCAGTAAACGATACTGAAAATATAAACAATACGCCATCTGCCACCATTTTGTCACCATCCAAAAATAAATCAAGCGTTTGGAACGGCAGTATTTTATGAAATATCAAAATATCACTCCCTCAGTTATATTCCGTTCCATCATAAAAG
This sequence comes from Anoplophora glabripennis, assembly GCF_000390285.2. Lineage (NCBI taxonomy): Eukaryota > Metazoa > Arthropoda > Insecta > Coleoptera > Cerambycidae > Anoplophora > Anoplophora glabripennis. Next base: position 15,961 of record NW_019416736.1, read on the forward strand.
TCCCATTTGAATATTATTTATCGGGCGTTTTCCTTATTTTATTGAATCGTGTTGTAGGTCAGTATTTGGGTTAATTGCGTTTTCCGGAGGGAATGAATATCAAACAGTTGCATCATTTGCGACCCACACGGTTTGGTTAATTGGTGAGTACGAATTAATGGGATGATGAAATGGTTATGCTATTAATGCTGTTCATGATTAATTATGTAATGGAATGTTTCCCCATATAAAAGGTGTAGTTACAAAGCTTGGCAGTCTCAAATTAACAAAAAACCTCACACAAATACAAGCTCTATGACAATCTTTGACAGATGGAAGCTGAGTTAATTTCAAACATTTTTTCTTATATGAACATACCCCAGATACCATCTGCCAAAGTTTGATGGAGTTTGTAGAACACCCTGTATTTCAAACAACATAAACTAAATAATTAAAGGTATCTACAAGCCCACGGTTACAGTGAACAAGACGAAAAGCTAAAATTTATATATTTTCGGAAAAAAGTACACTTGATAAACAGTTTTGATTATATTTAAAATGAGATTGCTAAGGAGAAAGTTAATATGAAATTTAAAAAATGGATTTCACAGGGTCTAACGACATTTACAGTGTACGATAATTCAATAAACAAAAAAATCTAAATAAAAAATTTAGATAAATTTGGAACGAATACACTGAAGATGAATTTTTCGAGACAAAACGTCTGAACCTGGTTCGAGCTGAGGCGGTACAGTATTGGGGGTCATGAAGGCTTGCAAAAATGTAATAACATTTCTAGGGTCGTATTTAAAAAAATGAAGTTGATGATGGTCCTGGAGAGACGAAACGTTACATATAAAAATTGATTATGTTATTCGATAGAGGGCAAAAGTGGCTATGTGAAAGTGTTCTTCTTTTTTCAATATCACCTCAAACAAGGCTGAAATGAAACAAAAACGGATTTCCAAAATTTCGGTTTTTTTCAAATATTTCGAAAATTAATCATGTTAGCCTTGATTTTTAGAAGCATAATGTTGGTCTCCTGATTACGCAACTTTGCCCCAATTTAAGCCAGTTTGTGTCTTTTACCGTTTTCGAGATCCCTGTAGTGAGAAGCGAATTTGTAACAGCCTGTATAAAAAAATATATTTGAACTTCATTTGTATCTACTTTTTATGTTAACAGCTTTATTTGTATATAGATAGTAATGAAAGCATATGTCATCAGCTCTTATATAAACATCTAGAATTTAAACTATCCAAGCTTATACCTGAAAATATTTGAATTTTACTCTTAAGTACCTAAACAAGGAATCTACAGCAGAAAACAAGTATATAAATACAAGTCAAAATATCAAAATGGAATTTCTGATCTATATTTAAACACCCACAAATCATTTTTAATAAGGAATTTATTTCTGTGTAAGAGCGGTTAATGTAAGATTCCAATTTGAAAACAAATATTTTATTGTGACAAATCATTAACAGATATTACGAAGTTAAAAAGCTATATAGAAATATTTTACTTGTTTATCAACAACTGAAAGTTTCAAATAGATAAGACATTTCAAAATGAATTTATTCTAATACCTATACAGGGTGTCCCGAAATTAATGCAACAAAATTTGGTCACAGATTCTTAAGACAAATTTAGGGGACCCGTATTTTTTATTTTTGCGAAGTGGCCCCCTCTTTCGGAGTTACAACCCCATGAAGTCCGCTCCTAAGAATAATCTTTTTTTTATATCTCAGAACCCTGTTGTAAGAGAATCACTAAATTTGGTACACAGGGGTTTTATGACATGTGGAATCTGATGGTGCTACGTTTTTTGGCGGGGAACCCCCTTAAGACAATTTTTCGTGGCCCCCTTGTCTTTGGAGCCAAAACAATTTGGTCGCATATTTAAATTTCTTAAAAATTCTCGGTCCACTAGAAAGCCATTAAATTTAGAAACTATTTGTCTCTTTATACTTTTTTCGTAAAACGCTTTCGAGAAAAATGTCAAAATGTGATCGAATGCATATCGTAATTCGCCATTTGCCTCAAAAACATTGCATTTTACGAAACAAATATCAAGAGAAAAAAAAAGTTTCTAAATTCAATGGCTTTCTAGTTAATTAATATTTTAAAAAAATCAAATTTGCGACCAAATTTTTCTGGTTCCAAAGACAAGGGGGCCCACGAAAAAGTGTCTCCACATGTCATAAAACCCCTGTGTACCAAATTTAGTGATTGTCGTACAACAGGGTTCTCAGATATAAAAAATACTATTTTTAGGGGCAAATTTCAGGGGGCTGTAACTCCCACTTGGCAAAAATAAAAAATAAGGATCCCCTAAATTTGTTTTAATAATCTGTGACAAAATTTTATTGCATTAATTTCGGGACAATCTGTATAATGTGTTTTAGGAAAATATGTCATAGATATAATAGAACATCAAAAAAATAAGAGGATTTTTTCCTATGGACCACAAGTCTATTGCATTCTGTTTTGGAGGTAAGGGGTATTCTGAGGCATATGATTTTTTTAAATCAAATTTTACCCACATATTTTCAAAAAACAGTGAAATTTGGTGCAGGTAAGCTAAATACGTCAGCGATGTTAGTTTTAGACTGTCCCTACCTATTATAATCTTCCCCTTTGACTTTTTAATGGCATATTTGACGTAAGTTTCTTTCCGGTATATTATAATTTAAAATTTGGTTGTCCGGAAATGCAAGAGCCATGCTTTAAGGATAGCCTCTTTCAATTAAAATAAACCGAATTAGAAGAAGTTATCTTAACAGAATGTTGCTTCCTGAAATGTTATGTTATTATGGGTTAAAAAAAATATTTTTGAAGGCTTTGATTGTACTAAGGTTAGTTACCTCGGTTTATATTCATTTAAGGTCTATTTTCATCTACCTAAGTTATGTTTGAAATTTCTAGGCACTCTGTATATTGAGGAATAGAAAATGGTTGCCTTTAGAATAGTCAATGCATTTTTCTCGAGACAGACTTGCTTTCTTGGGTTGTGAAGGTCCTTTGCTAATCATTATGATGATTGGACTTTTGTCCCAATTTCGTAGCCGCAAACCTAGCCTTCGTCTCTCGTTATGATCCTTGGAATGAATGTTCATCGTCATTGGATTGTTCAAGGACAGAAGGTATTATTGTTTTCTATTTGCACAATAAATTTAGTTGTATTCGACGAGCCATCCTGTATAACTAAACACACGTCTTAATTGCAAGTTCCTTTCCAGAATTTTTCTCGACGAACTTCACAGATCTTTTGAATTATTTATACGGCGTCTCCGCAGTTTACACCTCTTCGCTCTCGAGCGCCGTTACGCGAGTTACGGTCTACCCCTTGTCATCTCTAAAAGGGAGACCATTCAACAGTTTCCGTTATATGCGTGGATATAGGCTCTATTTATTGGGCGGGTGAATATTTTATGATTTTTATGTTATCCATAACTTTTCCAAAACAATTTTCGTGGCAAGAAGAAATAAGAATATCGGAGAACTTGTTTTTCATTTATATTAATATTTCAAAACCCTTGAAAAAATAAACGTGTGGAACAACGGAAGTTTAGGGTGTACCGGTTTCATATCACCAGTACGATGTAACTGACGCCCTCTATTGGCAATATATAAATTTAAGAAAATTTGTGGTGGTAGATCATTCAATTACAATTTTTAATTAAAGAAATGATTATTGAAGTTTCTGGTCTTTAATTCATAATAAATAGATATTTCTAGGTATAAAAAACATTTTATACCTAAATTATAATAACACATTTTAAAACAAATTGTTCAAAACATTTGTTAGAAACATATGATTCAAACTAAGGTAATTAAAAATCCCCCATCAAAACAAATGAATGTTCACAACCTTATCAAAGCATGTATGTGACTACGAACAAGTGTCAGTTTTATCTGTACAAAACCTAAAATATTTATAGAATCATGTTTGCCATATGTTGAAACTTTGGTAATATGTTCGCATTTGATTTATTGGTTGTTATTTGATAATAAAATTCTAATAAAATCATTTAGGCACCTACGGTAAAGTACCGACTAATTGTAAATACTTTTTGGAATTTGTCTGAAATTGAATTCCTGAAGTAGATTAGATAAAAGAATTAACTATTACTTGGCCAATGTAATAGAAATTTAAATTGTTCTGAAGAAAATCTACTTGTTTTTACCTTTACTTCAAAATTGAAAATAAAAGCAAACTTAAAACAAAAATAATATCTTAGTACATTATTCAAATTTGATCTTTTGACAATAGTGTAACTATGATGAAAATAAATGAATTCACTGGAAATATAAACCACTAATATGATTCCAGTAATTAAGCAACAGCAAAATTGAAAACACATCAGAGACAATTAACCAAAGTTGTTCCAGCTTTATCGCTTCCAAAATGGGAAAAAAACGTTTACAATTGTATTTTTCATTCATTCAAAGTCGAATCAAGTGAATTATGTTTATAGAGGACATCTCAGTTTCAATTAAAGTTGCATAATTCTCTTTGTATTCATATACTGAATTGAAATTAAACTAGACTATGTTTTATTACATTTATGTACGTTTAAGCATTAAACCACCGCGATAGATAATAGGATTTGGCATATGTTTATTCGGAAAACAGTTTATGGCATGCGAGAATCCGCTCATGCGTTTTGTCTTGCTTCGCCATAAATTTAAACAATATCTATTGATTCTGCATATCCCACTTTTAACACTTGTAAGGCTGATGTAAACAATAATTCACGGTAATAAGAGTACTATGAAAGCCACAATAATAATTAATAAACATCCATTTGTCAAATTAATAAAGCAACCTGAAGAAGCGGGCTCAAGAAACTTAAGATGCATTATGCAACTGCTGTAAATATGGTACTTATAACAAATTAAAACATATTGTTCTCAAAGTATGTACATAATTTACTACTACAACTTTTTTAGTGATCGATTTTACTTTTAAATATACCCAAAGTTTTTTGAATAAATTATGAATATTCTCTATACAGGGTAAGTCATAATTAGATGTAAAAAATTGTACAAAAACTTCTTGCCAAAATAAACTAATTAGTCAGTGATGATTGCAATCACCAAAATGTTGTGCCACTGACTAATATTGGAAATAATCTGTTACTTATGATTTAGCTTTCATTTTACAGCAAAAGAACATCTTTTCTGAAAATATTTTCAATAAAATGCTTCAGTAAAAAATAATATGTATTTACAAAAACTATTAATCGAATAATAACATCTCTACTAAAATTATGTCTTAAAACAATACACAAACATTTATATCAAAATAATGAAAAATACAATGTATGGAATTCCTATGCAGTTCAAAGTTTTGTTTCGCGAATTCTACACAGCTATTATACCCTTACCACTGTACTGGTGTTCAAGTTACTCCTTAGACCAACTTGAAACCTGGTGCAACAGGTGGAAAGTCAAAATTAATCCCAACAAAAGTTCGGCTATCCTTTTTACCAAACGAAAAATCCCACAAAACCTCGACAGACTGACACTATCCCAGGAACCTATCTCCTGGAATCGACAAACACGATACCTGGGCGTGACAATGGACCAGCGTCTCACGTGGAAACCGCACATCGTGGAGACGGTGGCGCGAGCGAAGACCACCAGGGCTAGGCTCTATCCCTTACTCAAAGGTGGAAACACCCTCAGTTTAAGGAATAAGCGAACGCTTATCAAGGTGGTACTTCAACCGCAGCTAACCTACGCCTCCACGGCGTGGGGTCACGCGGCAAAAAGCCACTTAAAGTCATTACAGGCTGTGGAAAACATAGCCCTCCGCACGGCCACCGACGCGCCCTGGTACGTAAGAAACACTGACATATTACGAGACTTACAATACACAAACGCTACACAGACAATAAGACAAAACGCGGAGAAACGATTTGACGTAGCCGCTAGACATGACAATCCCCTCCTCAGGCAAGCCGTTGACTACGTACCCGACGTGACCGACAAACACAAAAGACCTAGACACCAACTTTTTGACCCTGGGTGACCACCCCAATGACCCCCCCCCTGCCCGCTAACCTTTTCTGTTTCAGAGACAGCCAGAATCAAGAAACGAAGACAACGACACACACACACACATACACACCCCCCATACCCTCCTTAACCCTCCCCTCCCGCATACCACACATAAACATGACACTACCCCCGGGGTTTACACAGACGAGCCGGCGAAGCAAGAAGAGCGCCAGAAGAAAGGGCCCTAGCCGGCGGGGCCCAGCCAGGACAAAAGGAGGTCCCACAAAGCGCCTACACCGGCCGCAATTGCGGTCGGGGTAGACGACGGATGGGGCCCACCTACGAAGGCTGTCCAGGCCTACACGAGATGAGGCAGGATAAAGAGGGATAATCCCCCTCGATCCCAAATCATTGAGGCCAATTTCTAGCCATAGAATAATGGCGCGCGGTGTTCAAGTTTTTCATCCTGGGGCTGCCGAGCAACGTATACGTTTTTATTATTGGCTTGTTAGAAGAATAAACCCTAGGGATTTTTACCAAAGACAAATTTGCAAATTTTCGAAACTTGCATACATTATTCATTAGGTAACCTACATGTTAAAAGGAGCAGAAGATTACAGCAACGATTTCCTATCAATATATAGGAGGGCAATCTGGTACTTTAATGGAATTACAAGAACTCAGTAATCACATGAACGCAAATGGCTACTTGGACTTTCTCGAACGCCATCTTCTGCTTGATGTACCTACTAGAAGACGTCCTGATAAATATTAAACAACATTTATATTCTTCCAATACGGTAGTGCACAATTATAGATTCGTTACAGGTTAAATAACCATTTTGGTGATAGATGGATTGGTCGATTTGGTCCTGTGAGATGGTCTCCAATAAGTTCCGACTTAAATCTACTAGATTTTTTTTTATTAGAATTTTTCAAGCAACGGATTTACCGCTAAGTAATTAACCGTTCTGGAAATTTTAAGAATGTACAGTTTTTTATGAACTTTATCTTTGTAAGGAGACATTTTTGAACGAAGGTTAACAATTATTTTGTTCTGTCGAAAAGTTTCGGTTAAATTTTTTACGCCTAATTAGGGGTGGATTATAATTATAATCCACCCCGTATACATGTATTGATGTCCTCTCAATCAAATTGGAAGGGGATTTAGAAAAAGGCGTAAAAAATGTTTCATTAGATATGAAAGCCAAATACTTTGACTCAACCTTTGATGGAACCCACGGAAGCATTTTTTTAATGACTCAACTCGATGACTAACTCGATGACATTCGGTGAAGGCATGTTTCCTCGATTATTTGTACTTGACATCTTAAGAAAAATGCTTTCAGGCTGATTGATGGTTAAACATTTTAGGCCCGAGGAATATTTCGTTTCGCTCACACTCCTGCAAATCCCTTTAATCTGATAACAGCAAAATCCCATTACCTTAAGATTATCGAATCCATTACAAAGCTTCCCAGGTGGATTTCATTCGGAGATGCCTAATTTCCTTATCGATTTATGCGAATTGAAAGGCCGACGAACACCGGAAAAATGAAAACAAGCTAAGGACGTGTTTTTGATAATATTTGGAATAAAGGGTTTTTTTTAAAGTAAGGCTAATATAAACTGGCCGTATGATTTTTCGATAACTGTCTTACTTTAGGAGATAATCGACTAGATCAAGGCGGATCTGTCGAAATATCCCACTTCTTGGAAGTAAGAGGGGGGGCAAGCTAATTTTTGCTGGAGTACCTTCAGTACAACTCAAATAATAAAAGTATAGATCCCTAGATCTGGGCGAGGTCCAGGATATTTTCAAAATTGCTAAAATGTTGAAATAGTTTTTTACTTATATCTTGGAACCTATGCTTTTTTGGAAGAATATTGAAGCGGAGAATTGAATTTTGCACAATATACTGGAAGTTAAAAATGTTTAAATTTATTACCGATGTTGTAAAATAGCAATAATTGATGAAAAAAGACACAATAGTCAAGTTTTTTGGATAATTTTTTTAAATATTTTAATTGCTCCGAGGGCATTCTAATTTTGGTAAAAAATTTTATAGTATAATAAAACAACACACCAAATTTCATTAAAATCGGTTCGAAAGATTTAGCAAAATAAAAAAATTTTGAAAAAAATTTTCGAATTTTCAAAATGTTGCACGGCCTCAAATAAAGCACCAGATACTTGAAAATAAATTTTTTCACATAGAAAAGACCGCTCAACCACAGTGACTTTTTAAAATCTTAGATTTAAAACAATTAGATATTATTTATCAATTTGCAATTTACTTTTTTCAAAAATTATCATTTTAAAGTACTACTTTTTTTCTTAATTTTATCTGTATTTAACAAAAAAAAAATTACCAATTAGAATTTTTTTTTATTTTGTTAAACAAAAATTATTTAAATAATTGTAATAATGATAACTAAATACATTCATATTCAGAGTGTTGAAATACAGGGTGATTCAAAAAACCGCTGACAGACTTCTAGGGTAAGTAATACATGAAAAATTAAGACGAAAAGTCTTAATAAACATAGGGTCGCAAATGCCTCCTTAACGAGATACAGGGCGTCAAAGTTTCCGTAAAATTAAAGCGTAAAAATGACAAAAAGAAGCTTATAATCTAGTTTACTTAACTCACTTGTACACATTGACATTAGTGACAGGCGATGTTTAATTTTATTTTGAATAGCACAAGCCTACTATGCGAAACTAAAATGAATGAAAATAAAATTGGATTTACAAATTTTCTACAAAGGTGTTTCTCTTAAAAATGGTTGCTTTAATCCAAATTTTGCAAGAGACCAATTCGATAGACAATTGAACACTTTACACGAAAATAGTGCCCTTTTGACAAAATTAGCAGTGGCGTAGAAAATATTTTTAAAAAAGGGTCACGTTGACCCCGTCTCTACGACACTGCTGCTCATAAAATTTTGAGCAGTACATCAAACATTGGTCTTAAGGTGCTAACTACGCATATCAAATTTGAAATAGAAATGTTCACGCATTTTGGAATTATTGCAGACAATGTTTAATTTTACAGAAACTTTGACGCCCTGTATCTCGTTAAGGAGGCATTTGCGACCCTATGTTTATTAAAACTTTTCGTCTTAATTTTTTATGTATTATCTACCCTAGAAGTCTGTCAGCGGTTTTTTGAATCACCCAGTATATACGTAAACAAATTTTTCCACGTGACTTAAAACGTGACCTAACAAAGCCCCTCCATCTTTTTAACCGATGAAAATATCGAAAAACTAACTCTGGCGTCCCTCTAGCATTTCGTTCGAGGATTCCAGCAGACCAAACTGCACCCTTCTAGGTCGAAAAATAAAAATTTTACGGGCTGTTCGCCAATTTCAAAAGTCAGGTGACTTAAAACGTGACCTAACCAAGCCCCTCCATATCTTTTTAACCGCTGAAAAAATCGAAAAAATAACTCTGGCGTCTTTCTAACATTTCGTTCGAGGATTCCAGCAAACCAAACCGAACTTCTAGGTCGAAAAATAAAAAAGTTACGGGCTGTTCGCCTATTTAAAGAGTCACGTGACTTAAAACGTGACCTAACAAAGCCTCTCCGTATCTTTTTAACCGTTGAAAATATCGACAAACTATGTCCATATCCACGAAAATTGAATAATTCCAAATATTTCGAACCACCACCAAGAACGGCGGTGACAACATTTTTATCTTTAAGGCGATGAAATTGGTCAGTGCAACTCTCTCAGTTTCAGGAATTGTATACCTATATATGTTTTCATAAATAATAAACTTTGTTTATAACAAAATATATCCAATTTAGACAGATGGCATTTCGAATTCCTTGACTCGCGAGACATGGGATTTAAAAAAAAGATCGAAATTGGTCCATTAGAAGCAGAGATAATGCAATTTTTTTTCGTACGTTCGCATTTTGAACCTCCGAATTCAGTCTCGGAGCGAAAACTCTCACTTTTGTGTTTTGAGTCACTTTTCGTGCGTGAGAGCGACAGCTTTTCCGCTCATTTATCCATGTTGCCGATACGATATGAAAATTTTTTCCAGCTTAGAACTCGAAAAAACGATGCCACTAGAACAAAGATTATTGCTAAATTGTTTATAAATTAACTGTAAATGCCGATAAACTTTGACAGCTTATATCTCGAGAACCAATAAACGGAATTTAACTTTAAAATTATAATTCAAAAAAAAACTAAATTGCAAATTGATAAATGTAATCTAAATGTTCAAAAATAAAAAGAAACAGTGTTAACTTTAAAAATTTACTGTGACCGTCCTAATCAACCGATTTCAATTTTTCAAAAACCATTAGAAATATTGAGCGGTCTTTTTTATGTGAAAAAATTTTCAAGTATCTAACGAGCGTTCAAATAAAAACATGGTCGAAGTTGGCTCTGATACATTGGACGTAGGGAGTAGCTTATAGCGACCAACTTAACCTCATTTCTCAACGAGCTGTATAGCAGCTGTCAGTTTCAATAACGTTAATGACTATATAACTTTATTTTAAAGAATAATCGTGATAACAATAACAAACAATTAAAGGAGCTGCGGAAAGTGTCCCCCTCCTTGTTATAACAATAAATTAAAGCAGCTGCTGAAAGTGTCCCCCTTCTTGTTCCAAGCACTTTTCACACCTGTTCCTCAAAGAATTAAAGACATTTTCTAAGATGCTCGGGATATTGTTAATTTCACGAATCTTGTCTATAAGTCGAACCTGCAGATGGTTTAAATCAGGAATAGGCAGTTCAAAAATAAGGTATAATGTTTTTAAGGTAAGGCCACAAAAAGAAATCACACGGCGTAATATCACATGACCTCGGTGGAAATTCATGTTCAGCATTGAGACTTATTAGTCGATTTTGGAAAACTTCCCTCAACATATTCATCGTCTCGCCTGCCGTATGTGCCCTTGCGCCATCTTGTTGAAAGTAAAAGTTTGTAATTTCGTTTTCTTCCAGCTGGTTAACAAAAGGAGCGATAATTTCTTCTCTATACCTTTGCGTAGCACCATTAAAAAAAATAGGTCCATAAATCCTCCTTCGATTGAGAGCACACCAAACTCCAATTTTTTGAGCGTGTAGAGGGCCCTCGGCAAAAAAGTTATCTGGTTTTTCAGAAGACCACATTCTCGTATTCTGTGAGTTTACGTAACCACTTAAATGAAACCAGGCTTCATCAGAAAAAAAGGTGATATTATGAAGTTCACCGTAGTTGTTTAAAAACCATTCACAAAATACAGCACGTCGCGGAAAATCAACTTCATGAAGTTCTTGCTGACAAGTTAAACGATAGGAGAACAAACGCAAATCTTTTTTTAACACTGTGTGGCAGGTACCGACTGATATTCCCACCATTTGTGATAAAACACGTACAGAAGTTCTTGGCGCATTTTCCATTATTTGTTGGACATTTTCTTTTAATTCTTCAGTCCGCTTTTTAGGTCGGCCGCTTCCTTCTTTTCTTGTTACACTGTCCGTTTCACGAAAAACATTAACACAACGCTGAACTGCACTTTGAAAAATTTTGTACTCAACAACGCCGGGAAATTGATTTTGAAATTCTATGAAACATTCCTCAATAGAATACTTCCATATTCCATCAATCTTGCGTCCATTTCTAAAGTAGTCTATGATAAACACTTTTTGTTCTTGAGAAAACACCATTTTAAACGCTTTTTAAAACGAAAATATTCAAATTGATAGCGGCGATATAGCGCTTTGACAGATGACGTTTAAGTTCATTTGCTATACGCTACGCCCTACGTCCAAATTTTCAGAACCAACATGAACCACGTTTTTATTTGAACGCTCGTTAGATGCCTTATTTGAGGCTGTGCAATATTTTGAAAATTCGAAAAAATTTTTTTCAAAATATTTTTCAAAAAATTATTTTGCGAAAACAATGTAACCGATTTTAATGAAATTTGATGTGTTGTTATTATACTCTATAGTTTTTTTTGACAAAATTAGAATGCCCTCGGAGCAATTAAAATATTTTAAGAAAATTATCCAAAAAACTTGATTATTTTGCCTTTTTTTCTTGAATTATTGCTATTTTGCAACATCGGTAATGAATTTAAACATTTTTAACTTACAGTAAGTATATTATGCAAAAGTCAATTCTAAAACTTTTTTCCTTTTCAATATTTTTTCAAAATGCATAGGTATGCATAAAAAACTCAGATAAAATAGGTATTTTTAAAAATTTTTTAAACATTTTTGCAATTTTGCTTGCCCCCTCTCAGATCCACTTCAAAACAGATCAGCCCTGGTCTAGACCGTTTCTACAAATAAACCATAATTGATATTTGTAATATACAAGCTTTTATTATTTTACATATTAAATTCCGGCTAAACCGCTTCAATTTAACGATTTTTATTATTTTTTGCAGTTAAAACCGCTTCAGCTACATCGCAATTTATTTTTAACCATCTACTCTCCCTGGCAGCTCGAGTTTAAGCGTTGCTCATCCTTTCGACATGTTGTTATGCGGTTTCCTGGAAACAGTTTGTCCATTAAACATGGATGTAGCAGTAATTAACTTTAATTAAAATTAACATTCCTTCCCGAACCCGCTTTTTGTATTGTACCCTTTGATCGTATATAAACCCTTTTCCTCGTACTTCATGTTTCCCCCGTCAATTTTTTTTTAAGCGAGGCCTAGATAGTAGACGAGGGAGAGGATAATTAATTCAGGAAGTTGGTGCGTTTTTATCGGAAAGCAGAATATGTTCAAAGGACGACCGAGTGCTGTATTGTTTTTATTGTAGGCTTTAAGCCGGTAAGCATAATGCGGATAATTGAGGTTCGATGTTTTGTCCTGATATACAGTGTGTCCCTTATTTCGACGGTCGATTTCCACAGGATGTTAGTTGGTCAAAGTTAACACAAAAAGTTCAATAAAACGGTGGTCAGCTCACGAATATATAGCAGCACAAAGATGACCTTTTGACAACAGCCAGTGTGTTCTTCTTGATGGTAAATTTTTATATAATATAGTTCTTCATTTTACTTGAAAAGTCATGGAAAGGTGGGCTGTAATTATGCCATTTTTTCTGACACATGTAAATACCTACTCGAAAAAATTAAAAGACCAAAAAATTCATGAATTTTTTAGTAATTTTCGAAAGGTTATATCTTACTGAAAAATAGTCGTGTCGAAATAAACAAAAAAGCATTTTGAAGCTTTAAGTCTAGGAATTTTTGTGAGACGATCGTAATTAATTAGTAAAACAATCATTTATATTTTACTCTGATACGTACTTAACTTTATAAAAATAAAATGAGTTCAGAAAACGAACATAACCTCAACAACTTTTTTAGTTGCATGGACATTGTAGATTATTTATTATTAAAAGGATTTAGTACTCTCAGTTATGATAATTAAACAGAAACCGAAACCAACACCTTTGCCGTCTTTAGTTGCAGTGGGTGAAAAACAAAATAGGGGATTTAACGACAATAATTATAGAAAAAACGACTGGTTAACTGCATCAACTATTAGAAATAAATTATACTGCTGGCAATGTTTATTTTTCACTAATGATAATTTATCGATGTGGGGCAGGGTCGGTTTTAACAATTTAAAAAATTTAACGAGAGGCATCGAAAGACACGAAAAATCACCAAGAACATATTTCATCGCGTATTAAATTTGAAATGTTCGGTAAATAGAATATTGTAAACGTTTTAGATTCTGTTCACAAAACGGAAATACAACGTTATAATGAGAAGGTTCGTGAAAATAGAAATATTTTAAATAGACTAATCGATGTAGTTATATTTTTATCACGCACATGACACACATGATGAAAAAGTGAATTCTGCTAATCGAGGGAACTTTAAAGAGTTAATAAATTTATTAAAAACATACGATTCAAAATTGCAGAATTTCTTAGATAATGCCACTGTTTTTTCGGGAACCTCTAAAACCATTCAAAACGATTTAATTGAGAGTATTAGTTCAATTATCAAACGTAAAATTTATGACAAATTAAATAATTGCCAATTTTTCTCCAGGCAAGTTGATGAAACCACAGATGTTACCTGTAAGTCTCAATTAACGGTAATTTTTAGATACGTAGTGCATAGAGAAATTGTTGAAAGATTTGTTGTTTTTTTTTTTTGACGTAACAAGTGGGAGAGATGCAGATAGTTTGTTTAAATTATAAATTAATAAATTTGGAAAATTTGACTTAAAAAATAAATTAATTGCTCAAACCTATGATGGTGCCGCGGTTATGTCAGGTCATGTTAATAGAGTTCAAAGAAAAATAAAAGATGTAGAACTCCTCAAGATTATTTTAATCAATGTTACGCACATAAATTAAATTTAGTTTTAAGTAAAAGCTTTACTTAAATTACATTTAGATAAATATAAAATTTATTTTAAAAAATGTGTTTTTACTATGGCGTAATTGCGCGCAAGTACACTTCGATGTGTCTATCTATTTATTATCATTTCTTTATTCTGATGAATCTTCTGATAGTTTTTTTAATTTAACACCCTGTACAAAGGCTTCAAGAACAATTCTTTATTCAGGGTGTCTCTAAAGGGTCTATACAACGCTCCACCACACATAGTAACTTAACTTGACAAAAATTGATAACAACGGAGTTATAGGGTGTCAAAATTGAAAAAATAAATAACATTAAACATTTTTCGACTACTTCGAGCTAATTTCGTCAAATTTCTGATCCGGGAATTCGAATTTAATGACGATTTTGTACAATCTTCTAAAGGGCGCCATAAGCGACTATTAGGACGCATTTAAACTGCCAACACTTTTTTGTGCCACGGTGTATTTCACTTTGGACTGGAAAAATCTTTTCCCCCAACTTTTCTGTTTAACAAGAGTATACCTCCCTATTCTCTAAAGCCAACCGTTATCAACAAAAAAACATTTAAAGGGTCTAGCCGTATTTCCATGGCGAAACTGCCCCCAATATCGTAAACTATGTTATATTGTAAAGGGCGCTAATAGTAGTTGATCGAGTAGATATTAGCTCTATATCTTAGTTAATTTAGGAGCCATTTGAAAAAAAGTGTCAATAGACGCCTTTTTTCAAAGCAATATACAGGGTGCCCCATAAGCACTTGATCAAACTGAAAAATAGTCGTGTCGAGACAAACAAAATTTGAAGCTTTAAGTCTCTAGTTTCAATATCTTTTTTCTCCGAAAACCATGACATGCCCTTGTAGACAATTTATTCACGTTTTCAAAAATACCCTTGGATTTGCTGTGCAATAATCTCTAGAAGAAATATCAATGATTAAAGACAAAAGTGTTATTTTTCATTCAACCATCGATATCTTGGCAAACAAATTGACACTGAATAAACAGGGTGTTAGAAATTTGACTGTCTTAATTTTAACAGACGACAGAACACATTAAAATAAACAAAAAACCTCCAACCATTTCCGAGAAAAAAATATCAAAATCTCCAACTTGATGTACAAAAGTTCGATTAATTAAGGAATATTGACATAACTGCGTGCATAGAATACCATAAAATACAATATTTATCACTTTTTTATGCTTAATTCTAAAAAATAGTTAGCATTGTAATAAATTTAAATTCGATAAAATTCATATCGAGCAATGTGACAACGGCGCGGCGGATAACACGAGGTACTAAGCTGTACAGTATTACCTAATTCAGTTGGTATCTGGAATTGGACCGTGTCTGGGTGTTTTTTGCGTACCACTATTTCCTTTTCTTGAGGTGTTTTCCAGCCAGTGCGAGAAAATTGGATTCGAAGGTGTCGTGCGTGCATCGAAAATGGCGATGGACATTTTGAGCATATGTTGTAGTTTATTTTGTACTTGTGTATTTAAAAATTACTGAATTTTGATTTTTGGTAAGTACCTTAATTTTTTTTTTAATACGTATGATTATTTGGATGGCGCGAATCTTTGGGTTTAAATACAAATTTTTCAAATTCATAATTTGATTAAAAGTCAAGTTCATGTTTTAAGAAATTCATAATTACTAAAATTGGAGCTAAAATTTAAGCATAACACTATCTTCGTACTACAAAATCAATACATTTTATTTTATTTATTTAAAAATTGGAAAACGATTGTCTTGAAATTTACTAAATGTTTCACAATAATAGTTGTTTACATTTTTTCCGTAGGACAAGTCTGCCGCGTGCACACGGGGTATGCACCAGCAGTGTAGCGTTAGGTTCAGCGCTGTTGTCACGTTGTGATGAAACTCCCCAATACTAATACTCGCTGTATTTTGAAAACTGTTAATCTTACGCCCCTGTCATATGCAACTTTTTTGTTCTTACACCTTGAATAAGCTAACTGACCTCTTAACCGCATTGATTAAATTTGAAAAAGTCCATGAACAGTTCTAAAAAAAGAAATTTAAATTTTTTCCTCAAGATATTTCTTTTGATTGCTCTATAACCATAACTCAAAAAAAATTGTCTAAAGATCTTAAAACTAGAGACTTAAAGCTTCAAAATGCTTATTTGTTTATCTCAATATGACAATTTTCACTGAGAAACAGCTTTTCGAAAATCACTAAAAAATTCATGAAAATTTTTTCTTCCCTTAATTTTTTCCAGTAGTGTATGAACCGTTAATAACTGAAAACGTGTGCCAAATTTGGCATTTATTGTTCCAGGAGACGAAGAAAAATTTAAACAGGTAATTTTCAAGCTGTTATAAGGAATCAGACTGACATACTTCCAAGTTCAAAAACGAAACAAGTGAGTTCATTGTTAGGTTTTCGGAAAGAAAATTGCATAAAACTTTTTTATTAACAAAACTTAACTACTAATTTCATGGGTACAATATGACCGCTCTTCTAGAAACTCGTTTGGTTTATTGAATCTGAACAATATTACCTTTTTTTTCTTAATCGTTCTTAATGTTTAAAGCTCGAAATAAAAAAATAACATTCGATGAAAATTGAAAAGTTGAGGATGAAATAGTGACATTCCCTCCTATTACCCATTACGCAAGATTCAATTGATCACAGTCTAATTTTGAAATATGAAAACTCAAATAATTTTTAATCTGTCCACGTTATACATTATTCCTCTATCAAGAGACGTATCCGCTTTATCGATTTTTAGAAAAAAGTTTATGTAGTATATACCATTTTTATGTACATTCTGAAGATATTGTAAAGACAATTTAGGACCCCATGTATAGGTAATTAATATTTGTACGCCCTGTATGATTTAAATGATTTCATAAAATCATTTCTTTGTTCCTGACTTTGATATTGCCTTCAAAAAAAATTATAACAAGTTATAATACATTGTAACATGGAAGGGTTGGAAGTAACAAGAACTCATGAGAACTCTAAGAACTTCACAAGATATTCATTACTGAACTAATTTGAGAGTTACTGGTGGAAGCATAGACAACCGCTGGAAGTTTTGGGTAATTTGAGATATATTTTAGGGGAATCTAGAGGAAACTAATTATCGAGGGTAATTTTATACGTAAATATTGTTATATACTCATCACTCTTACGGAAGATGTGATATCTGTAATATAGTTATACAGGGTGTTTATTAAGTACTTGCACAAACTTTAAAGGGTGAATCTTTGACTAGTTTTAAGATAAAAAGTTCATATGAAAGTGGGTCCGCAACGGCTTGATTCTTGAGATACAGGGAGTTCAAAAAACGTGGTCATTTTCAGCAATTATTATTGTAATGTTATTAACTTATTTGCAGAAGTAGATTAGTCTCAGTCTTGTAAATGATCTAAGTTTGTCACATCGCAATACAATCGATAAAAGACAAATTTTTAACATTAAATGAAAAACTAAGTAAATATTTGGGTTTCTCATCGTAAATACTCCCAATTTCCCGAATTTCGTCAAATTGCCATGTTTTTGAACAAATATATAATCAAAATACCAAACAAAAAATTTTTTTGGCCACCCTGAACTTTTTATCTTAATACTAGTCAAAGATTCACCCTTTAAAATTTGTACAACTACTTAATAAACACACTGTATTTATACTACTATACTATTTTTGCCAATAGTGCCTATTAAATTTAAGTTTCGGAGAGCCCTAGTCTTTTCATAGAAATGAATCTAAATTTATCGTCAATAAAAGCAATAAAATTTCATCCCCGGGTGACAAATATGGAAAATAGCGGATTAAATTCCAGACATTGCCGTGGATTACGTGGATGCGTTACCCAGATGCCAGCTCCGATAACCTGATAACAAATACATACCAATTTGGCGTTCCATTTGTTTTTCATATTACCGCTAATGGGCGGGCTACAGAAAATCTTTATTTATCGTCGTGCTCCAAATAATCGGTACAATTGTATAGCTAAAAAATCTGAAAAATCGGTTAATTCAAATGATGTATAAAATATATACAGGGTGAGTTTTTTTCGATGTTTGGTGTAGGGATCTGGGAAAATGGCAGAGATACAAGAAAGTTTAAAGGAGGAAAGATGTGCAGTTTTATGATCCTTATTAAATGTTACGTTTATTTTTTGAAAAAACGTCATTGCTGACTCGATATTTGAAAAAATTCGTATTCGGTCAATTGCTTCAGATGTGTGTAGCTCCGTTGCTATTTATTTTACAAAAAAAATTTAATTTACAAAGTTTCAGGATTTTGCAGTCAAATGTTTTAAATGAAAACCATAGTAACCTATGAGCTAGAAAAAAATGTAATTTTTATGCTTTCCAACGATATAATATTTGGTATGGTTATTTTGAAAAATGGGAGAACTGCAGCCATTTTTAACTATGGTTTACATTTAAAAAACTTGAAGTTTATGTTATAACTTGAAAACGAAAGTGCACACGAACAATTTGATCAAACTGTCTTATTAATACTGCAAAAATCTGAAACTTTGTAATTTAAAAATTTTTTGTAAAATAAATAGCATCTGAAGGAATTGGCCGATTTCGGATTGTTCCAACTATCTAATCAGCCATGACATTTTTTCAAAAAATAAAAGGAACATTTAATAAGGATCATAAAACTGCATATCTTTCCTCATTTAAGCTTTTTTATATTTCAGCTACTTTCCCAGATCCCTACACTAAACATCGAAAAAAACTCACCCTGTAGGTGAACATTATTACTGTTTAGAGGGTGATTTGTAAGGAATATGTCATACACTAATCGAATCAAAATAGGCCAATCTAACTCAAGAAACATACAGGGGGTTAAAAGTAAAATATCGCCTTACGTTCATCTTTCAATGCATGTGTAACAGATCTCAATTTTTTTTGGACCTTACAATATGTGATTTCTGATAAAAAGTATTTTTAGTCGACACCGCTAGAAGCACCCGTTTTCGAGAGAAAAAACTTTGCAATGCACGTAACAACTAACATCAAAACAAATTAAATTATGCAATTTAAGTCTCATAGAGACGAGTTTTATTGACAATAATTTGAAGCTTGCTTGTTCTTAATATTTAGTTTTTTTTAATATCTCGGTTTTAATAATAATTCTAAAGTAAATGAAGCTCGTTTAATAAAAATGCCTCATCACAACTTCTTTACAAATAATGAAAAGACAGATATGATTGCAGTTTATTCTCTACTACATTTTACGTTGAAGCGAAACAGCTGATTTCCCCAGTCGTTTTGAATTTCGCAATTGGTTTCAAAATGAATGTGCAGCAAATCCCAACTTTATTAACAAAGTGCTATAGGCGGATCAGTAAGTGTTTCTTAGCCGTACTGTCATTTTAAATAGATAGGTACCACGCATTACCCTTTAAAAGCAATAAGTCACACAATAAGGTATACGTACTACAAACAGAATAATTAAATTGAAAATAACACTAAAAACTAATGTTCAATTATAAAACATAATGAAGACGTTAACAATATTAAAAGCAGTAAATTGTAATAACCTAACATTCGAAAACAATTATTATCCATATACATTTGTTTTTATTAACAAATAAATATTACTTGTTAGTACTCGTATTTAAAATGTAAAAAAAATTATTCATTCATGTGTTTAAGTAAAAAGCTGTTTTTTTTTTCGTTGTCGTTCATTATGGATTAAACTCATTAAAAACTAGGTTAATGACTCAATATTACGGTGGGTCAAGATTCAATCTCGATAAACCTTTGTGCCCCGGTAAATTGTTACAGTATTTCCGATAACAGAAACTTGTTGGCTTATTATTATTATTTTTTTTGGAATTCTATCTCAACAAACTTGTAAATTCTGATTTGTTAGTATTTAACTTTTTTTATTTAATAGTTTTAATACAATTTTCTTAATTATATTATTTTAGTTGGCAATATGTATATTCCTCTTAATATATAGGTAAATTAGGGTGGCCCAAAAAAAACGTATATTTTTTCTTTCGTGTCTCTTGTGAAAATATGTTGTTTTATCATGTTTTAAGAGCCCCCTCAAAAAATCAGCTCAAAACTAATTTTTTTAGAGGTCACTCAAGATTTTTAAAAATTTCCAAAATCGTCAAAAATTGTTTTTTTTATTTTTTTTCTCGTTTCACTTAAATTTTAAAAAATTAAAAAATTATAAATATTTGACCTCTAGAAAATTTTTTTGAGCTGATTTTTTGAGGGGGCTCTTAAAACATGAAAAACTAACATATTTTAACAAAAGGCACGAAAAAAAATATTCGTTTTTTTTTGGGCCACTCTAATATAAACATAACAAAAAACTTGAGACATTTGCCACGCCACTATGGCATACTGATAAGAACTAATAAGGTTGAAACCGCCCCGTTTTTTGTAATCCTCTCTTCTTTTTGAACTTTGCTATGGAACTAGTGCATGTTTTTGCAACATTCAATTGTTTTATTTCCTAAGAGTTTTTTCATTACCTACTTTTTTTTCTAGCTAGAAACGCAAAAAGACATCAGGGGTAGAATGCCGTATCAATATATCAACAATATCAATATAACATATCAACAATATCAATATAATATATATCAATTTAATATGATATACAGTACAAACTGTATATCATATTAAACAACATCCAGTTTTTTAATCCTTTAAAAGATTTTTCAAAGACATACTTTCAAGAAAATATATAAAATAAATAATAGATACCGCATGTTACCGCAAAACCCTATTCTAAATTTAACTCTATATGCTTAAATCGAGATTCAAATGCATAAATACTATATCTTCGATATTCACAGTGCCTCGTAATATTAGATCTATATGTGTATAACGAAAAATGCATCCATGCCTCATGAAAAATGTAATTTTATATACTCTACGTCATTGTGTCGTTTGGTATTCAATGGTATAAATGTTGCAGCACTGTCTAGTCCTTTTAAAATGACAAAAATAATTCGTAATTTCCAAAAACATATGTATTAATAATAAAAACATTTTGTCGTTCCTACTAGAGATACCGCTGGGTAAAATTCCAGTAATAGCTTAGTTTTTTATCTGTCTGAATATGTGCATTACATATCCAATTTTGAGAGTATCCTATGCCGGCATTAGTTTTATGGCTAGCAATAAAACCATATCTAAATATGACAACAGCTAAAGCTGTTATGTTTCCATTATATGGGATTTGCAGATGGTGTTGCTTTAATAACTGTGCTTAAACATTTACCGTTTCGTATAGCCATTTGGTCCCACAATTTCTTTTCCAATGATGTATACTAGAAGCTTTTATAACATTTTATCAATTATTAATTGTAGGAGAATAGAAAACAAATTGTTCTCTATTTACTTTGAATTTTTACACTGTTCCTACGTTTCGGAAGAATTCCTACCCTTTTCAGTATTAAACTGTATGTAGTTAAAGAAGATGTAACTAGAGGATGTTTTGTGAAACCACACTTTGTTTGGTTGTGAAAAGATGTACGTTGCTAAAATTCATCGATAGTTCTGAAAAGAATGGATTTGAATAAATTTGAATAAATTTTAATTAGACTAGAATGTCTCAAATCCTAACTGACTAATTGACAACAACATTAGAAAATTGGAATCAATTTTCCTCTGGAACGTTGCATTTTAGTGATATGTACCTTTTCCACGACAAAAATAGTGAGATCTCATAAAATATCTCCATTTTCTCACAATCATAATTGACAATAAGTATATGGCAAAGACCAAATGACTGTTTCATGTATTCTTAGCGACCTCTTTGTTTCACTTAATACTTTAAAGAGAGGACATTATTTACTATTCTCGTATTTTGTTTTATTCCTTTATATATTAGTTGACGTTGAGGGCTAACCTACTGTCACTGTGTTATTTATGTCTTCAAACAATTTTATTATATTGATGGTAAATTTCGTTTTGTGTTTCCAAAAGATCTCCAAAATGCCATGTTGAAATAATATCCCTCTTATTTCTCTCTTTCGCAATTATTGTAATATGAATGATTATTAGAAGGTGCCAATAATAAATTAAAATTACCTGAATCACACCAAATTCTTCATTGCTGCCATGAACTGCTAGGCAATCGGCTGAACATAATACTTTCCATTGCTGTAACTAACAAACTATCGATCATGTGGTGTTATTGGTGACCAAAGTGTGACGTATTTTCTATAAATTTTTTCTCTTTTTCTTTACGAAATTGCCAAACATTTTTAATTGATATTTATGTCCAAACTTGTAAGTACAACATTAAAGATTTATAATGTCTATTCCTTATGACCCATTGTGAGAGCTCACTCTTGATTTTAGTCACTAAAAACCGACCTAAAAATCACCTACAAAACTACAACTGTTATACAAAGAAACTACTTTACTTGTGAGCTTATAACACCACGTGAGTCATATTACTCTGCCTTTTCTCCATAGACATTAAATATTAACCTACTTATCATGTTTAATCCTGCCACGGCATCATGTAAAAGATTTCATAACTCACGCTTGGAGTTTACCGCGTTACAGACAACCTAACTTTCAGCATTACGGGGACGTAATAAGTTTTCAGTTCCTGCACCCTCTATTAATATCCACCTTGGTTACTGAATCTTATCGTATTAAAGCAAATCTGGATCTTGCACACATAAGCTTCAAAATATTTGCGCTGCCTGAATACCCGAACAAACTTAGAGGCGCCGCAAACTGCAATCCGTGCATAATAGCCGGCGCTAGTATTCTTGGTGAGCTTGTTCCTTTAACGTTGAGTAAGGAGCGTTCATTCCCTAAGGATTCAATTAGATCGGATGTTATTGTATGCTTCGAGTTCGAATATTTCACTAAAGTTGTAGCGCTTTACATCGAAACGTAACGTGTTATAAAATCATTATCAATAATGTAAATAGATTAGATAATTGCTTGTATATATTGAATAAAATCGAGTTTAAAATACTTAAAATTATTATCTTTCCATTCCCCTTTCCAATAAATGCCAAAAGTTACAACAAAAACTTGGCAACAGCGCACGTGTATGCTGAGTTTATTATTTGTAAGTTAGCAGTCCTTGTCATGGGTATAGGTATACATCATGCTATGTGATTCAAATTTTTGGCATTAATTAGAAACAAAAAAAATCGATAAATAATTCGAGAAAAATTCGCAGAATTTGATTTCACATTAGAAAAATAATATATCTCAGTAATACGAAGTTGGCTGCATTTTTTTGTAGCACCTGATCCTCCTTAAAATAACGACAAAGAAGTGACTTAAGCTACTGCAAAGACTTTCTGCGCATTTCTATACAGCAGTTGTTGTAAAGGTGTGCCAAAGCTTTAGTTACAATTAATCGGAAATCACAAAATATCCGGACGTATGGCACATGTTTTCACAACTCAGACAAATGTCCGCCTCAAATTAATACAAGCAAAAATGAACAGCAATTATTCTGGTATTTACTGGAAAAAAATCTCATTTCAAATTAGGAAGCAGATAATAGTCTAATTAAATGAGCCTTTAAATCGCAATTTGGTCAACTTGCCTGAATAGTTTGAGATATACAAGAACAATCAGTGACAATAATTATTTTTTCAAACCCCGGCAAGGGGTGAAAAAAGATAAAATAAATGGGTTTTTCAAGATAACTGGAAAGGGGTAAGGGCTAGAAAAATAAGTTTCTTATAAAAATTGTGGAGCATAAAATTCTACATAGAAATGGTCAATTAACTTTTTCTTGTACTATTAAAATTAACAGAGTTACGGTGGCTAGAAGTTAAGGGATGACTTCAGAAATTTAAAAAAATCGTAAGTAAAAAAATGAATGACTTTTATAATTTTTTTTTCAGTCTATTCTAAAAAATTTAAACTTTCTTTTCAGAGAAATAGATATACCTATTTTTTAATTGATAAAAAAAAATTATAACAATTTCAATTGTTTAATCGTTATGATCATTTAAAATAATGAAAAGTTGCTTTCGAAATTTTGTTTTACGACAAAGATAAAAAATCACGTTCGCTTTATGAAATTGTTATAACTTTTTTATTAACAATTTAAAAATAACGAGCGTTCAAATAAAAACGTGGTCAAGTTGATTCTGAAAATTTGGACGTAGGGCGTAGCGTATAGCTAATGAACTTAAACGTCATCTGTCAAAGCGCTATATCGCCGCTATCAATTTGAATATTTTCGTTTTAAAAAGCGTTTAAAATGGAAAGTGTTTATCATAGAGTCCTACTTTAGAAATGGACGCAAGATTGATGGAATATGGAAGTATTCTATTGAGGAATGTTTCATAGAATTTCGAAATCAATTTCCCGGCGTTGTTGAGTACAAAATTTTTCAAAGTGCAGTTCAGCGATGTGTTAATGTTTTTCGTGAAACGGGCTGTGTAACAAGAAAAGAAGGAAGCGGCCGACCTAAAAAGCAGACTGAAGAATTAAAAGAAAATGTCCAACAAATAATGGAAAATGCGCCAAGAACTTCTGTACGTGTTTTATCACAAATGGTGGGAGTATCAGTCGGTACCTGCCACACAGTGTTAAAAAAAGATTTGCGTTTGTTCTCCTATCGTTTAACTTGTCAGCAAGAACTTCATGAAGTTGATTTTCCGCGACGGGCTGTATTTTGTGAATGGTTTTTAAACAACTACGGTGAACTTCATAATATCACCTTTTTTTCTGATGAAGCCTGGTTTCATTTAAGTGGTTACGTAAACTCACAGAATATGAGAATGTGGTCTTCTGAAAAACCAGATAACTTTTTTGTCGAGGGCCCTCTACACGCTCAAAAAATTGGAGTTTGGTGTGCTCTCAATCGAAGGAGGATTTATGGACCTATTTTTTTTAATGGTACTCTTACTGCGCAAAGGTATAGAGAAGAAATTATCGCTCCTTTTGTTAACCAGCTGGAAGAAAACGAAATTACAAACTTTTACTTTCAACAAGATGGCGCAAGGGCACATACGGCAGGCGAGACGATGAATATGTTGAGGGAAGTTTTCCAAAATCGACTAATAAGTCTCAATGCTGAACATGAATTTCCACCGAGGTCATGTGATATTACGCCGTGTGATTTCTTTTTGTGGCCTTACCTTAAAAACACTATTTTTGAACTGCCTATTCCTGATTTAAACCATCTGCAGGCTCGACTTATAGACAAGATTCGTGAAATTAACAATACCCCGAGCATCTTAGAAAATGTCTTTAATTCTTTGAGGAACAGGTGTGAAAAGTGCTTGGAACAAGGAGGGGGACACTTTCAGCAGCTGCTTTAATTTATTGTTATAACAAGGAGGGGGACACTTTCCGCAGCTCCTTTAATTGTTTGTTATTGTTATCACGATTATTCTTTAAAATAAAGTTATATAGTCATTAACGTTATTGAAACTGACAGCTGCTATACAGCTCGTTGAGAAATGAGGTTAAGTTGGTCGCTATAAGCTACTCCCTACGTCCAATGTGTCAGAGCCAACTTCGACCACGTTTTTATTTGAACGCTCGTTATATCTATTTCCCTGAAAAGATAGTTTACATTTTTTAGAGTAAATTGAAAAAAAAAATTATAAAATTCATAAATTTTTCTGCTTATGATTTTTTAATTTCTGAAATCATCCCTTAACTTCTAATCTCCCTAACTCTGTTAATTTTAATAGTAAAAGAAAAAGTCAATATCAAAATATATCTTTATGTAGAATTTTATGCTCTACAGCTTCTGTAAGAAACTTTTTTTCTAGCTCTTACCCCTTTTGAGTTATCTTGAAAACCCCTTTATTTTATCTTTTTCACCCTTGGCCAGGGGTTGAAAAAAAAAAAATTACTGTCTCTTATTTTATTATACATCCCAAACTAACTTATATCAAAAATTCAGGCAAGTTGACCAAAATTGCGATTTAAAGGCCCATTTAATTGGACTATAAATTAATTATAATTGCTGCTGAAAATTTAGAGAAATTTGAAATTGTGTTACAAAAATTTATAATTTGAAAGTATAAAAGAAAATAATTTTCTGAAAAATGAATGTCAAAGTTGTCTAAAGAAATATAAAAGTTAAAAAAATCTACCCGATGGTCTGTTTATTCCATGTTAAGTTCGATTGTAAACACTCAAAGTATACATATACTACAGGGTGTTTCCTTGAAAAGAGTGATAGAGGGCATGAAAATATGCAACTTTTATTAAGGAACTGATGGTCTAAACATTACGTTTTAAATTAAAAAAGAAATCTCATTGAGATTTGAACTTTAAAGGCGTCTCAGGTGCGGCAGTCAGCTGTACGATGTCAAAGCTGCCGCGCGCCGTAACGCGAAAGCGCTGATGGCAATTTTGACGGTTTAAATTTTGTGTTCGAAAATGCTGAAATTTATTCAAATCTCGTTTAAAAGTAACACAAAAATTAAACGAATATATTCTACAAACATTGTTCAAAGTTGTTTTCATGTGCTAATAAACATGCGACGGTCAAAATTCTGTCACGAAAAACACCACACCACACATTCACTGAAAACCTTTGCTGGAACCGAGATCTCTGTACAACGTGAGAATTTACATTACGCCAATAATTAGAATGTTCTGAAAATTTAATATGTCGTCTCTAGTATTCATCAACATTCATCCGTAAAAAACTCCTTGAGTGTAAAATCCGGATCTTGTGCTATTTGATGTTGAAACTACTAGCAAAATTCCACACGGGTCTGAAAATGATTGTTATTTAATGCCTGAACCCTTTGTACACTGAAAGAAATGGGCTTATTAAACTGTTTATCTAGAATAATGTGTATAGCGCATATTAAAACTTTTTTAACCAATATACAACTTTTATTAAAAAAAGCAATCCTCTCCATACTCATTATTCAATCAGTTTAACTGGAAGGTGCTTAATACACCTTATACATCTATGAAATAAAGGTTATAATGAATTACTTATACATTTATATTCCAGTTGTATAGTAGGGGAGATTTGTTGTATAAAGACCAGTATCCGAATTTGTATATAACAATTGTATTAACAGAATTATTCGTTCTTATACGGAATATGTTTCCGTTTTTAAAGTGTAAAACGCATCTTATAATGGTTAAGTGATCGTCACCTCTCGGTGCATAATCGGTTATGATCGTTGTTAAGTTATATTCATAGTCTTGTAATAATAATCATATGTCAGACCCGAGAGCGAAGTGCGCCGACTCAATAAGACACCTGGCTATTCCAGCCGCTGATTTAGGGTTCGCCGCACGAGCTCATCCCTTCTAACAATAAGATTTCAGTAGCTTGCTATGCATGAAGCAGAACGGTACTCAACTATCTTATACAGTCCACTTTTATTGTCCATAGATGTTCAATCATTGTCAAAATAAACACACAAAACCACAACGTCTTTATTATCTTTACTCAAGAAGAGAAAATACAACAGTCGTAAAATTTCCGACAGTCCGCTGTGCATCGACTTACACACGTCTAGTTTGATGAAAATGGACAGTATATGCACATGTTTTGTGGGATACATGATCATATCGCGTTGTGTGAAATGGAAAATTAATATGTAAGTATCTAACTGTTTTATGGCTTGTAATTGTTTTGTTTTTTCAAATGTAAATCTTGTCTAAATCTTAAAAATTATTATTTTGTAGGTCCTATTAGAAATCGCTGATGTTAAGTTTTACATAAGATGGAGGAACAAAAGGTTAACGGTGACAAATAAAAGCATGGGTATAAAGTCAATCAACCAGAGGAAATAAAATTATATGGAAAGAAGCTCAACCTTTCTGGGGATGCTTCATTCTTAAGGTGGAAGAGTTATAGTGCAAATTCTCATGTATTACAGGAAAGTATGGGTGCATCGTTGCTAAGAAAATAAACTGGACAGTTTTGGGAGCGATTTGTCATCATTTTTAGTGCTTAAAAGTATGTTTTATGTATGTTTACATTAGAACCTTAGCTTGTAATTACAGTTATCCAATAAAATTTCTGAAAACTTAATGTGTTTTTAACTCATACAGAGTATACAACAGTTTAATACATTTATTATTATAAAATTTATAACCAGTACTAGATGTTCTAATAACGATATGGAACACTTTGATAACAGTTATTGCTTTCATTTCGTAAATGGTATAAAAACGTTGTATACTAATTATACAATAATTTAATAAAGAATAGGGTTTACAGTCACTATACAACTGTGCTAGCAATATGCGTTTTATATCCAATATTCACCTGTTTAACTGTCACATATAGTATACAATGGTCTTATAATGGTATATAGAATTCTAATAAAGAATAAAACGTATTTCTTTCAGTGTACATGATAGGGATGTATAATTGTTCTCGTAGTACACGCCACACTGTACTGTTAATTTTATACGCTGGCTAGGTAATACTGCAACACACGACGCACGTGCACAAGATGCACAGGGTCGGCTTATATTTATGGAGAGAAATAGTGTCCATCTATTGAAGGCGCTGTTAGGTCTATTTAATATTAAAATATCAGTTCATACTATTCAGTGCGGCTTAATGTTGAAGAAATACAGTACAAAATTTTCTAAACTGTCATGCCTGCGCACGTGCCACAACTTTTTCAGACTTGTGAGAAGTTAGCACTTTTCTACGCTTGTTTTTTTGGATTTTGCTTTTTCTAAGTAGATATGTCAGCAAAGTATTTCATCTATACAATATCCTCGTAGTATAAAAGGAATTTGAATTCCAAGTAGGGAATGCGCCTTAGAAATCTAAAAATGTCAGACCAAGTAAAGGCAAATATGTGATATTGACAGAGAAAGTGAAGGAAATATTGGAATATTGGAATATTGGACATGTGTAAATTAAACGAAAAAGTTACATGTACCATGCCAAAGATTAAATATACAGGACGTTACAGAAATATTGACAAACAATAAAACGCAATTTTTATAGACATCTATCTGTTTGGAACTAAATACACATTTTCCATCCTAAAATACAAGTCCTCGGTTATATTCTTTTTTGAAATATTTTTTCACCAGTCGAGAAAATAAATTAAATAGACCCCTATTTATAAAACTGTTTTCTCGCGTTAAAAAAGAATTAAAAGAACAATTATATGTACCACTATATCACATACTTCACTTAAAATTAATTGATCAATCAACCTGTTTTCGTTTTCAAAACAACAACTGTAGTTTCCTTTTCAATATAGTTTTGACTAAATTTTTCACACGTGGCAAAATATCGATATACTTATAAAAATTGTATGTAAAATTACATATTTGATCATTGGTTATTTTGACGTCACGGTAAGTAATTTTACTAAGAATCAGGAAAAAAAATCTGTACAATTTCAAGTATGACAATTTGTTGCGGGTCGCCTAAATATGTGACGTCACACTAAAAGAGTCTATTTAACTCACAGAAACCGTATAATTGGAATAATTAATGAACTAGCCATAAAAAAGCTCTGCTCCATTTAAAATTTCTAAAGGGATGACCGGGGGTGGGGCAGGAAAGCGAAAAAGCCCCTGAATTAAATAATTATCTGTTCGCCTACGCCTCAGCATTTTTAGGCACAACGCACCTGTATTTATTCCGAACTCGAACCACCCCCCCGACCCATTTGTTGGTACTAATTAACCGTATTTACCCTTTTCAGATAGCAACTTCGTGCTGGGCAACGCTCAAGTACCCACCCTCTACCCCATTGTCTACTGCTCGGATGGATTCTGCGAGCTCACCGGCTTCACCAGGGCGCAGATTATGCAGAAGGGATGTGCCTGCAAATTCCTGTACGGACCGGAAACCAAAGAGGAGCACAAAGCGCAGATAGATAAAGCCCTGGAGTCGAAGAATGAGCTTAAATTGGAAGTTATTTTCTACAAAAAGAACGGTGAGCAGCTTTATCCCATTACTCTGGCAGAAATAATGTTTTTTAGGAATATTTTCTAAAATAATACCCCGAACTAAATTTTTAAAGGGTCTTATAGGCCAGAGCGGATCTGGCGGAAATATCCCACTTCTTGAATAGAGAGGGCAAGCTAATTTTTGCTGGAATACCTTCAATACAACTCACATAATAAAAGTGTAGATACCTAGATTTGGGTGAGGTCTGGAACATTTTCAAAAATGATTAAAATATTTAAAAAAAATACCTATTTTAACTGAGTTTTTACTTATATCTTGTAACCTTAACATTTTGGAAGAATATTGAAGAGGAAAAAAGTTTTAGAATTGAATTTTGCAGAATATACTGTATGTTAAAAATGTTTAAATTTATTACGGTTGTTGCAAAATAGGAATAACTAATGAAAAAAAGAGCAAAATAATCAAGTTTTTTGGATAATTTTATTAAAATATTTTAATTGCTTCGAGGGTATTGTAATTTTGGTAAAAAAAAAAATTAGGGTGTAATAAAACAACACACCAAATTTCATTAAAATTTTTAGTCTTCACAAAATAACTTTATGAACAAAATTAAAAAAAAAAATTCTTTTCAAAATGCTGCACAGCCTCAAATAAAGCATCTAGATACTTGAAAATTTGTTCACTTAGAAAAAACCGCTCAATCTTTCAAATGGTTTTTGAAAAATTGAAATCGGTTGATTAGGACGGCCGCAGTAAATTTTTAAACTTAACACTCTCTTTTTTTAATTTTAAATAATTAGATTACATTTCTCAATTTGCAATTTAGTTTTTTCAAAAATTATAATTTTAAAGTACTGAGTACTTTAAAATTATATATTTTTTTAAAAAAAGTTAAATTCCATAAGCGGTCAAAATTTATCGGCATTTACCGTTAATTTATAAATAATCTAGCAATAATCTTTAATCCAGTGGCTTCATTTTTCCGAGTTCTGGAAACAAATTTCATATCCCTAAGTTATTGGCCACACAGATAAATCAGCGGAAAAGCTGTCGCTCGCACGCGCGCGAAGTGACTCGAAACACGAAAAGTGGTGGAGGGGGCTTTCACTTGGAGACTGAATTCGGAGGCTCAAAATGCGAAGGTACGAGAAAAATTATATTATCTCGCCTTCTAATGGACCAATTGCGATCTTTTTTTTTAATCCGATGTCTCGCGAGCCAAGGAATTCGAATATCGTAATGCCAACTGTCTATTTTGTTATAAACAAAGTTTATTATTTATGCATTAAATATACTGTATATTTTACCCTATGCTATTGCATTTTTTCAGTGAAAAAATTTATTTACGTACACAACACTCTGAATATGAATGTATTTAGTTATAATTATTACAATTATTTAAATAATTTTTGTTTAAACAAATTAAAAAAAAATGTGGAAATTAATTTTTTTCTTAAATACACATAAAATGAAGAAAAAATAGTACTTTTAATTTTTTAAAGAACAAAATTGCAAATTGATAAATATAATGTAATTGTTTAAAAATAAAAAGTGTTTTTTAATTTTTCAAAAACCATTTGAAAGGTTGATCGGTCTTTTCTATGCGAAAAAATTTCATGTACCTAGACTAGATGCTTTATTTCAGGATGTGCAACATTTTTTAAAATTCGAAAATATTTTTAAAAAAATTATTTTGCAAAACTATCGAATCGATTTTAATTAAATTTGGTGTGTTGTTTTATTATACTCTAAAGTTTTTTTTACCAAAATTAGAATGCTCTCGGAGCAATTAAAATATTAAAAAAAAAATTACCCAAAAAACTTGATTATTTTGCCTTTTTTCATCAATTATAGCTATTTTGCAACATCGGTAATAAATTTAAACATTCTTAGTATATTGTTCAAAATTTAATTCTAAAACTTTTTTTCCTCTTCAATATTCTTCCAAAATGCATAGGTTACAAGACTTCCAAGATATAAGTAAAGAATAGGTATTTTTTTAAATCTTTTAATAAATTTTGTAATTTTGAAAATGTTACGGACCTTCCCTAGATCTAGGGATCTACATTTTTATTATGTGACTTGTACTGGAGGTAATCCAGAAAAAAATGGCTTGCCCCCTCTCACATCCACCTCAAAAAAGATCCGCCCTGGTCTATTAGTTAAACCACCTTTGATATAGTAACAACTTGGGACTATTTTATACAATATGTAACATAGGGAGTTTTCAGAAAATAGAAATGTTGAAGTTATTTCATATTCAGTTAATGTTAATACTGTCAAACAAATAAAATATAAATTAAATAAATAGTAATAAATAAATTTTACACTAAACTAACTAACTTTACACTAAATTATTTTTTTTTGTTATATAATATTACGTGAAAATCTCAAAGCTAATTTTTCCCCAAATACCAAACATAAGTGTAATTTATATTAAGAGGGAGTTTATTTCCCTGACACCACAAATGTAGCAAATTCAAATGTTTCTGGGGTATGTGACAGTCATCAATATTGCTAATTTATATATTTTTTTGCTACAGCATCAATAACTGTATTAAATAATAGTGGCTCCTATACTGAACCTTGAGATACACCAGAGAAAACCTCTAATTTTTTTTACAAAAGCCCCTTGTAAGATGCTTGTTACAAGCGACTAGAAAGATTTGTATTAAAAAGATAGTACGTTGATTGATGTCTTAGGGTTATTTAATTTACGAAACGAAATATGGATCGTTCAAGGCAATAAAGCAAATATTATTTTTTTATGGCGATGTAGAATATCGTGAATGTAAAATTAAAAAATTACAAATGATGTAATGGGACGGCAGTTACTAATTATATTTACATATCTACTCTTAAAAATTGGATAAATACGTGATACTTTCCAAATATTTGGTGTACTGTTTGTAGGCAGAATTATGTTAAAAATAATTCTCGATGATTTGGCTAATATGGGAACACAGTTGCGAATTAAAAATGTAAGTCCACAATAATTATTATTTTTTAAGAGTTCAGAGTTAAATGTTATTTGAGATGGTAAAAATTTGCTTTTGCGTTAGTGCGACCAAAATTTTTTAAGAGCATTTTGAATATTTCCTTCCAGAACATTAGAAACTTAGGTATAAGAGACGATTACATTATCTACTTTTTAATTTTACTTTGATTAAAAGATTCATATACCTTCGTATATTTTCTTTTTTCTCTTGCATTCTTTATAGCCGTCAGAGTAGTTTTCCCGCAATATCAGCGATTGGAAGTTTTGTCTTTTGCATCGAAGAAAATTATTTCACTTTATTTGGTAAGAGTTTTTAGAAAAAATATTTTGAATTTGTATGAATTAGCATCCAGTAAAAAAAAAATTTCTTCTCTATTGAACCATGGTGGATAATTGTTCATATTCATATGTGGAAAAGTAACTGGTACACATTGGTCAATGCCTTATACAGGGGGTTTCTAACCTAGGGTTCCAAACTTCTGCTGCGTTTATAGCTCATTAAAATAAGCCAAAAAGTTCCTATTAACATGTGCCCTAAAACGCACCCTTAGGAAGTTATATGCCCTTAAAAGGGCTCAAACAAAACTGATTTTTTTTCTGTTATTGACAAAACGGTCGCAAATAAATAGAAAAAAATTTATGGGTCTAACATAACTTTTTATGTTAAATAACATATGCTACTCCGTTTTTCGACATGCAAATCATATGCTTCTCATTTAGGTTGGTGAAGGAGGTTTTCGGCCCGTAATTTTTTTTATTTCAATTTTTTTACAATTTTCTCTACAGATTTATAAAATCTTAACAATTTTACGTAAAAAATATTATCTTTGTCCAAATCGATATTTCCAATGGTTTTCGAGTAAATTGAGTTTGAAAATTACTCTGCTCTTTAAGTTATTAGGCCAAAAATTACAAAAATCTGTTTGCCATGGCAAATAAAAGACTGACGTTGCCACAACGCTTAACAATTTAAGTTATTGATAAACTGTCAATTGAGCTTTGCAGTGTTTAATTAGTAAAAGTGGTGAGTGGAAAATTTAAGTATACAACATTATTGCAACCCATAAAATGGAGTCATATTCAAACACGGAAATGGCAGATACTTACAGACATGATTGGCATCTCTGTAGTCTCTGTATATAGTTATAATATCTGTACATATTTTTATAGACTGTAAGGATATCCAGCGCCACCAAAGTATTTTATTTTCAGTTCATTACGAATAGCATCACATTTGTGTAAGCCAAGTGCCAAAAAGTTGTATTTGGCTTATTACGTGTGAAATCTGTTTACCGTAGGACCAAAAATGTAAGTAATGTAATAATGCTTTACTTAAGACTTTACCGGAGAGATAAAGATTTTCGTACGAATTCATATTGTGTAAATGCTAGCTTATTAAAAAATAATGAAAACAGATTTTCTATTCTTAACTGTAATATTTGTACTAATAATCCTGACTACATTTTATAATTCATGGAAAGGTAAATGTTTTAGATGTTTGTACAAAAATAATGTAGGGGAATTTTATATAAATAGAAGAATTGTAGATGAACAACGGTTTCAGACATTTTGCATACAGATCGATAAAGGAAAACCAAGAAGGTGATTGCCATTCCAATTTGTGATCATTTCCCTCAGTTTATAATAGACGTACCCATGTTTTGTTCATCCATTCAAAAATTAAGAATGCTTCTTACCAGATTTGTTATAACTACGAAAGTTGTGACTATTATTCCTATTCCATTACTAGAAAACGTCGTTTTGAAAAAAATACTGTTTGTATCATTGTAGTACAAAATATATCCAGAACAATATCAGACAATTTTCAGTACAGTTTCTGGACTACAATTTTATAACACACGTTTATATTAGCATTTTGTGTTTAAAAACATCTCGATTCAAAGAATATTTATTGGATCACAAAGCAAAAACAACTGGTGGCAATACCCATGAAATCCTAATGAAATAGATAAGTAAACAGTAGCAGATATTCACGTATAATAATAACCGTAAACTTGTTTGAGAATATGAATGTTTTACGGGAACTGCGGACAAGCATAGACTGTGAAACTAAACTGTGCACATATGAAAGTAAAACAATGAGAACACATTGTAAACTGTTTCTCTAAATTAGGTACTTACGCCTCATAACTTTTCCATTAATCTCCAGGATGTCACTAATGCTTTCAGCATTGTTATTTTTTATTCTAGGTTGCGAAAACATGGATTCGAAATATTGTTAAAATTGACTTGACGTTTATACACTGAAATAAGTGTGGTTATTAAACTGTTTCTCTAAAATAAAGTGTATAATGTATATTAAAGTTTTTCTAAAGTTTCTAAAGCGTTTCTAAGGAAGTTGAAGTTTCTCATTCAATTGTTCCATCAGCATCGATACTTCCAACCGTTGAAAAATAATTCTTTTGCCAAAATTGGAGCTTCAGAACAAGACATGATTTTAAGAGAGTACCTTATCTCATCACGATAATTGACTAAATTTTCAAAAAATCATATTATGGGAGCATTTATTCAATAAAATTAATAACAGCTGTACAAAAGAGACTTACTCGTGCTAGAACAAAAAGTCTATCTCTCCGACGTTCCTGACGATGAAAATATTTGGAATAATTCAATTTTTGTGGCTGAAAACATACATAGGTATTGAATTTTCAAAATCGAGAGAGATGCACTAACCAAATTTGGACAAGACATTGCTAATACAATGCGAAGCATCACCTTATTATTAAAAATGTTGTCACCGCCGTTCTTGGTCGTGAAAATTCGACATATTTGGAATAATTCAATTTTCGTGGCTGACAGAGTTCAATTTAGGTAAGAGAGTCAAATGTTAATATTTTTTTTGCTAGACCTACGCTTGCTGGGACATCCGTAAGTCTTTCCGCGGGAGTTGTAAAGCGTTACACAAGTACCCTAGTAATTCCAAAGGGCAAAATAAGTTTATTACAACACCCTTGTATAAAAGGCACTTCGGGAAATAGTCGTTAAAACAGTTGCACCCCGGGGAACGTTCCGGCTGTGTTTTGTGTTGAATTTTAGGATGACAGCCTTGGCGTCTCAATTATAATGTTCCTTAATGTTTTAATTAAAGCTTGTGTAACGTCTCCTTGACGGGGTCTCCCGAAAATTAGGCAATTATTGTTGAAGGGCCTACCCAAATTACTCAAAATCACAATACTATGTCAAGTTTTTGTTATGCGCCGGAGATTTTTAGGAAAAAAATTAAATTATGCAACCCAGAGTCGATTGTTGTTAGAAAATGGTTAGGAAAATTTGTATTAAATATCTGGAAATATACAGAGTGGCTCATTTAAGATGGATTCTTAACTCTGATAGTACCAAAAACGTTTTACAGATAAAAGATATACCAAACGGATTTCTTCTTATTTTAAAATCAATATCCAGAATATCTTATTTCTTATTATCAAAAATATAGTTGCTAGAATGTCTAAATAAATTTCTTGTAAAAGCCGAAGTAATTTTTATGAAAATATGATGAGATTAAGACAGCATATAGCGCTCTAATAATAATTTATTTATTAAAGAATGTATATAATTATTAGAAAAACATGGAAAAGATTCACAATATTAATTACTAAGAAATATAATTGAATAGTCAGAGATAAAGAATAAATGTTACTTGTTACAAATCCTCACAAGATAAAGTTTTTATTACATCGAGAGATCTGGCTAGTCGTTTAAAGGGCCTTATCCATGTGGAAAATTTTGATTTAAAATTATTGTTACTATTTTAGATTCAAAAAAATACTGTTGTGTGGCATTCATTTTTTTATGCAGTAATAAAACATATTAAATATCTTAAATTAAAATAAATTAAATTGGAATATTTCACAAACTATAAGAAATAGTACCTACCCACCTAATATTAATAAAATAAGAAAAATTGAATTTTATATTTATAAAATACCTCGAAATGAAATATACATTAGGCTTTATTCACAAGTGAAGTAATATGTTGTGGTATGTGTAGTATGAGTGAGTGAAGAGATTTCAACTGCCATATGACAACTAAGATCAAAAGAGATAGAAATAGTGACTATAGGTCAGATATTCACCAATATTCAGTCGCGAAAAAAGCCTATAATTTCAAATATTTAGTCCTTGCTCTGCCACTATCAAGTATTTGTGACGTTTGTTCCCACACCTACTATGTTCTGCCATTTTTGTTTTAAGAAAAAGAAGCTTTCGTTGAGAGTGATATTTAAGTTAAGCTCACAATAGTTTTTCATCCTCTCTTTCATACATTTATAGTAAATGTGTTTATTTATACAACAACATAACCCATTGCGATAAGGCTAACCGCAACTGACTAGTCCGAAATGAGAAAATAACACAGAGGTAACAGGTCCAACAATAATGTAATATTAAAAAGTAGCGTAAAAATACGTTTACGTAATGTGGAAAAAAACTCACAACTTGCGAGTGTAAAGCTATATTTTGATGATATCCTTTTTTAACAATTTTATATTCAATTGTTTTTGAGCTATGACAAAATATTTATTTTTAAATAATAACTCTCAATTTTGAATCGAAAGAGTTTAAACATTTTAGTATGCTGATGCTTTTTTCATAAGTGAGGTAGAAATGATTTTCTCTAGAAATAAAGATCTCAGTCTCAGAAAAACATATTTTTAGTTGAATGAAACGTTATAATAAAAGTTTAGAAACATTAATAATTAACGATAATAATTTTTCATTTTCATACTTGGCAGTATCCTAAGCTGTGGAAAAATTGAGTTTCTTCATGTCAGGTGCTCCTAATGAAGAATTATTATAGTTCCCAGTTCCCACAGGATAGTAGACCCCCACACTAGTACACGCCAAAAAATTTATGTCTAGCATCTTTCCCAGCTGGTAAATCGAGGAACAAGCTGCAATAAAGTGGTTAGCTTGGTCACCAGATTTATTTATTGACACACGATTAGTATTTTAAAGGCTGAGATTTGAGAAACGTGATTACAACTGGAATAAAACAGGTTTCTCTCTTCAATGAAACACGCTGTATGTGTGGAAACAGAATAACATAAGGAAATATATGACTCTAGTGCACAAAGTGCTGTTGTTCAAGCGATCATTTCTTATGAAACAATGTAAGTTTCATCAAAATGCCTTTCTAGTGAAATTCTACTTTGAATTTTACTCTGCAACGAAGGAATAAACTCAGAAAATTACAAGTCACGAGAAACACTAAATTGTAATTGTTATTTCTAGCATTTGACATTTCTCTCTATCAGAACTTTAGCGAATTCAACAAAGTAAACCATACAAACTCAATATAGGAAGCGCACTTACAAATACAGAATATATTTTCGTTTGACTTTCCGTCTACAAAATCTCAAAATTTAGTTACCTAATTATTATCGGTATGCAATTTTTCCATTCCTCACACAAACGAACCATTTTTATAGTGTTCCTTAAAAAGACCCGAACCCTCCGATAATTTTTCAGGAATGAGATCTATCAAAAAAGTTTCAGATAAAAGTTGTAGAATATCAAGAAACCAATATGCTAGTGACCTTAGATTTGACCTTGACCG
This sequence comes from Anoplophora glabripennis, assembly GCF_000390285.2. Classification (NCBI taxonomy): domain Eukaryota; kingdom Metazoa; phylum Arthropoda; class Insecta; order Coleoptera; family Cerambycidae; genus Anoplophora; species Anoplophora glabripennis. The sequence goes on from NW_019416736.1 coordinate 54,710, forward strand.
CAAATTTCAAGGACAAACCAAGATCAACTTGTATATTATATAGAACACCCTATTTTTATGCCATCTATCGATAGAGCGCCAAGTCTTACGTCGGGATAGAGTCAAAAAATTTATCCTTTATCCTTGCAGGTCATTTGAAAGTCAAATTAATTTTTATCTCGACAAAAATGTTTCAAGTAATATTTGTAGAATTTTGAATGACAAATTAGATTGTGACTTCCTTGACTTTGACCTTCACTACAAGTTGCAAGGTCAAACTAAGGTAAACTTAATATCAAATGGAATATACTGTTTTTATGCCAGTAACCGATACGGCAAATTTTATGTCGGATCGAAGATTTTTTCTATGATGTCCTTGCAAGTAATTTGAAGGTCGAACTGTTATTTAATAATTAAATTTTGATGAAAGGTCATCCTAGAAAGTATCTAATCTGTTTTAGGTCAAATCCTATGTTACCATCTAATGTGTCATTCAAAAGATACTTTTGTTCAATTATTGAGAAAAAAATGAGTCTGACCTCCAAAAGACCTTCACAAGAGAAACATTTTCCAACTTCATTTTCAGACGTAAAATTCGGCGCTCTATCAATAGCTAACATAAAAAGTTTTCCATTTAATATTTTCATGTTGACCTTGGTTTAACCTTGAAACTTAAATTCAACGTCAAGTCCATAGTTGCGAGCATATTGGTTCATTGATATCCAGTAAAGTATTTTTTTATGTAAGACTCAATTCTGAAACGTCATTGGGGAGTACGTGTCTTTTAGGGATGCCCTGTGACTAATTTTAACGTCAGCTATTCAAGGTCTACTGAATAAACTACCCTGATACGACTAGACATAAACCCTGGGCTAAAAAAAGGTGGAAGGGCATAAAATAGATTTATGGAACCATTAAAACTTTCAATATTGCTGGAGCCTCCAAAAAGGATGTGCTAGGAAATTAATAAAGAATTTGATAAAAGCTCCAGATGTGCTTAAAGAGTATTATGCCGATACTTAATCCATTTTCATCTAATTTGAAACAAAGAGAAAACCGGCACAAAAAATTTAAGTCCGGCGTCTTGTCTCGGCATTAAAAAACAAAGCTAATTACATTGTTCTGAAGGTATTTGACAATTAATTTAATAAATGAATTGGAAAAGTTTGAAATTATCACACTGCCTCTTAGTTTTTTTCGCAAAATTCTCATTGAATTTTTAGAAGATAAAGTTTTCCATGAAAACTCTAAATAAATTTTATTGAAAGTTTATATTACTTACAAAACTTTGGTTTGGGGCCAATTAATAGGCCATAGATTGTCCGTCTCCTCTGAACGGGACTGAATTGCTTGCGTTTAATTTGGGATAGGGTTTACATTTACTATCAAAGATGCCCTGAGCAACTTTATGAAATACCTACAAATTACTTATCTGGACATCCATAGAAGTTAACCAATATACGGTATGTCATGAATCACAATTTATACCTACGTTTATGCCTCCAAATGGAAATTGTAAATTTGTATCCAACAAATATCCAGAATTAACAGAATAAGTTGAACCACAACTTTCACAGTTGAATAAAATAATTTTAGTTTCTTTTAGTTTAAATTTCGGCCATTGAATATGATTATTTTCCCAAGCGTGATCGCCAATATTTGATATCTCGTTTTTTAATGTAATTTAATAAAATTTTGAAAATCATTATTTGGGCTTTGGTCTTTTTTGGTCTTTGACGAATAAGTCTGCAAAGTATTAATTGTCTGAAAAACTGTTCTAATGTTAAATTTTATTATTTATTTATTTAGTTTAATTATATGTTAATTTATTTATAAACCTATTATTATTAATTTTGCCGGTAATTACAGAAATATATGGAATTTTTATTGTGACTTGTTTGTTTTATTGTGATTTATGGAATAAAATAGGACTTAAATTCAACAATAAATTAAAATCAATGTAATCAGAGTATTTAAATTGAAAAAAGATCCCATAAATAAAGAAGAAATATATTATTATTAATTGCTACACGGAATGATATCGAACTCAATATATTTTCATTTTGCATGCTGCATACAAGCGTAACTATGATTACGCCATACACAAAATTGTAATAAAAATGTGTATTCGTACTGAAAGTAATAGAACTTTTCAAGATTCGCAATTCGCATAACTCAGATTGGTTTAATGAAAGTTCTAGCCACATATGAAGCGGTTGGAGAAAGCTTCCTGTGAAAGTTCGAAAATTAAAATACTTAATGGAAATGTCTGATATCAGTTATTTGCATTTAGTTTGACCTGGTCGTTCAAAGGGTCTTCAGTAAGCAATTAATCGGTGGACTTTTTACAGTTCAATTCGCGATTACATAGAGTATTTCTAAAATACGGTGCCAAATAGAAGCGGAAGATAGGAAATGTTATTTTAATAAAAAAATTCATATGGTCATAGTTCCGAAAGAGCTTAATAAAAAAGCTACAGGGTGATACAAATGCACTGGGCTACAAGTCTTTAAATTATTTATCGCAATAATTTTATGGACGAACAGTTACATTTTTAATCCCAGTAAGTGTATATGCAGAGAGTAACTGAGCATGGTTTCTTGTTTAAAAACAATTGTTCATGACAATTTGATAAAATGGTTAAGTTTTCTGAAACAGTGTTTCAAAAGGCACGAAAAAACGTACTCTTGTTTGATTTTATTAATCTGGTACTGTTTCCGAAGCACAATAATAGTTTTGGACTGTATACATGGTGATTCAGTCATTATATCATTAATTTGACGTATTCGGAAGGCCTAATAAAGAGAGAAAATCGAAAAAAAATTGACTCGATCTTTTAAAAAATAAGCAAATAACCCCTTAACTCCCGTTAATTCGGTGCCCTATTTTGCATCACATTTGCTGAGTGGGAACGCGCCGGCGCACCACAGAGTGTTCGAACGTTGAAGCCAATCAGCTGATTTCCTCAGTCATCTTGAATTTTGCAATTGATTTCAAAATCAAAGTGCAGGGGATTCCTATGAGAGTGTTTTTTAGTCGTACTGTTATTTTAAATATGCAGGTATCATAATACTCTTTGAAAAGCAATAAGTCACACAGTAAGGTAGGTATATGTACTAACCAACTGAATAATTAATTCAACGTAATACTAAAAACTCGCATTTAATTTAAAACATAATGAAAATGTTGACACTATTTAAAATACTAAATACTAAAATAAAAAAATACTAACCTAGCATTGGAAAACAAGTATTATACTTGTATATTTGTTTTTATTAATAAATAAATAATACTTGTTTATTTAAAATTTAAATAAATATCTTCGTTGACAACGGATTAAAAACGTATTAAAAGCTAGGTTAATTACCGATTACGGTCGGTCAAGATTCACTCTCGATAAATCTTTGCGGGTAAGAGGTCAGGAACGAAATAATGGTTTAAAAGTATTTTTCAGGGTTAATATGGATTTGAATTTTTTTAATCTCGTATTCGTATTCTACTGTTTTTTCCCATCTTCCCTTAAAATAAATAACATTATGACTAAATGACCCTGTATATTCCAATAATCAAAAAGTGGCATAGATTTTTTGCAAACTCTGTTGACGCATTATGTCTACATGAGAAAAACACCTGATAAGAACATCGGTAACAATTTCCATATATTTTTTAATGAGCTGCTTTTCAAGAGGTTTTAAATATGCCATTAAACATTTTACCACCACTTTTCTTATCAACTTATTACAATTCAACTAAGAATATCAAAGCGACAAGTTGTTTGCGTTAATTAATTTGTTGTTAGTAATTTATAATCCATTTAATTGGGTATAATTAGGAAACTCTACAAATAAAGTACTGGAGAATATTATGAAACCATTCTAAAAAGACCTTACAATAATTATGTTTTAATTAGTACTCTTAATTTTTTACTTAACTGTCAACAGAAATATTATCCTGTGTTTATTTTAATGATTCCTTTGTTTTCACACTTCAGATGTTGCGTAGTGAACTAAGCGTAATGATGATGATAATTTTTACGTCTTCTCTTAAAAACACTTTATTGTGTTGAAATAAAATTATACATTTTGCTGTGGCCACGCCTGGAACCTTAATTATTTTTAACCAACTATAAATAACCGTAAATCATTTCATTTAATGATTAATAACACAGCTCCACAAATCAAAAATAGTTTTGTGCAAATGGCCAGAATAGATTATTCCCATGTATTTTGATTTGCTGAATGTCAGAATTGCAACATCAAATCACCACAATTTTCTAACATCAAAAAATGCCTAAAAAAAACCCACAAAATTGACAAATCAGCATTTAAAATCCAGGTATGACTTATCAGCGTGACTCTGATATCAGATTGGTAATGAGCACCTCAAATATTGCCCTGCATGAAACATTTAAAAATCTTACATTGAAGGGAATATCAAGGATTGTTTTGGTTATAAAAATATTATACTAATAACAAATGTTTGTGAAATTTGGTTGACATCATTAAGTTTAACATAAAATCCGGTTAACTAGATCATAAAACCGTAGTTGCGGCAATTTGTTAATTATTTGTTTTTAATTTTCTGAATAAAAATTTTTAAACTATTTTAAATATTTTATATTCTTTTCAATAATATTCTCTGCTTTGTATTATGAAACTCGATAGCCTACAAAATAAAAATATGTATATATACAGGGTGTCGCGCTTAAATGTGATACAAGTCTGTAGCTTCTTTGTTTTTTGACCGATTTCAAAATTTTTTTTTTTAGAATGTAGGATAAAAACTCTATCTAACTGTAATGCTGCTGTATTTATTAATGCAATTCACGGTCAACTAGGACGCGTTTTTTTGACGTCAAAACAGCTTAGCGATTTTTTTCCAAAAAACAGATTACGCATTCTCATTCAGCATCCCTAAAAAAGTCTTATCACCAAGTTTCATCAAATTCGATACATCTTCAGACGAGCACTCCATGATGTCGAGTTTTTTACCCTACATTCCCAAAAATAAATTTTTCAAAGTTACAGGCTTGTACCATATGTAAGCGCGACACCCTGTATATTTTTTTCGAAAACTGTCGTCAAAAGTCGACATTAACGTTAAATTTTTAGTTGACAAAGTGAGTCTTTTTCATCACCTAGCTGCAGAATACTTTTATGTTCTAGAACGCCAAAGTCTTTCTCGTTCTAGAACATAAAACAAATGTCAAAATAATTTGTCATTTTTTTCAAAACTTATTTATGATTTTATTAATTAAACAATATACATTTTAAGTAATAATAATAATTGAACATAAAACAGTATTATAAACAGGACGATTAAAATTTATTTTGCACTACATGTAAATTGAAAATGCCGATATTGCAGTGAGTTTTTATGCCAGATCCAGTGCTGCCCCAGCTATCGTAGCTTTTAGTTCTGGGTGTTCTATAAGCCTGCTGCCGTAATTTTTTAAGTTTACTGCGCACCTTGTATTATTGGCAAGTTCCGTAGGCTCTGCTGAAAATGGCAAGAATTTATTTGCGATTGAAATTTTATTTTGAATAGAATCTTCTATATGTCTCCGCTACCGTACTAGAACGCCACCCCCATGTCATTTAATGGTGGTAATATCGGCCCCTGCGTTCGTCTTAAGAAGTGCCCTGTATAAGTTTCCGGATGTGGCAAATTGAGATAGATTGCTATTTCTTTTGACACATTCCTTATTTTTTTGACGCCAACCACTTGGTTAACACATTTTTCCCTGACATACTTCACAAAAAATCTTCGACTTGTTGTAACTGTCGGACGTAAAGCACAATATTTGAGGATCGAATGATAATACAAGAGGCGTCTCATCAAATGGGTCATGAAAAAAGTATAGCGTCATTGTTTTTTATCAACAGATAGGTCAAAAATTCGTCATTTTTCGTTCTACGCGTTATTATAAAAAAACTATTAATCTTAGCAAAAAAGTTCAACACACGATTTGATCTAGAGAAACTCATCTTTAAAATGAGACTTTATAAGTTAAAATTGCTTTATAAACAAAAAAGTTATTGCAAAATTAAACGGAAAAAGTGCTTTTTCTTTAATTATTAATAACTTTTTAATTAATTAATAAAATCTTACCAAACTTTCCCAAAATGTGAGTTTTTATATCCTTAAGAAATGTGCAAAAGATGGGCTCGATCGGTCAAATAGTTTTTGCATAATTCCATTTATTTATCCCATTTTTGCAAAAAAGGCCCGTTTTCAAATGACTATTCCGGGGGCAGGGTTATGACTAAAACATTCTTTTTGGGCTCATTTTCTTCGAAGGGACACCAAGTATCCTCTAGTTAAAAAGAAATTTTTTTATTTTCAAATTTAGTTGTATATAATTGTTACCACATAGAAGGCACTTTTTTCCCTAATAAACAAATACAATAACTCCGCGGTTTTTAACATTTGAAAGAAGTTATATACACCATTCGAAAGCTAGTAAAAAAACCTACAAACTGACAAAAAAAATAAGTTTCTACAACCAATAGGTCCGGAGATAGCAATTTTTTTTTTAAATCACAGAGCAATTTGTTATAAACATTAAGACCTGAAATTTCAACATTTTGTAAGTGAAGGTTTAAACTTTATGCCCTGCTAATTTTAATTGAATTTGCTCATAATTGATGAATTCAGAGTCAAATTAAGGGTACGAGGCAGTAGCCCTTCGGGGTGTGGTGGTGGGGGGATCTTCCTCTCAACCAGGAAAAAACTGACAATGTCAAATTTGTAATATCTCAGCTTCTATGTAACGTAGAACCTTTTTTTTTATTTGGGGCAGGTCGAAGAAAAAATTACTTCTGGATTATTTCTTCCCTTGTAAAACCACCCCATAAAAATGAATTTTTTGAAAAAAATTTTTCTTTTAGCATTTTTTTTTTTATTTGAAATGTTTTAGACAGTAGTTCTCAATAAAAAAATGTTCTCAAAATTATTTTAACCCTTCAAAATTAATTTAACCATAGGGATGAGTTTTGAAATCGGGAATTCTTATAATTATAATTGAATCTTTGTCTTCTATATCATCATCTTTAGTAGCTCCTCTTCTCAAAGCTCCACAAACACCAATTATTAAAATGACCTAAAAAGTTGTTCAAAATTAATTAAATAGATCGTTTATATAAATTTGAATGACCTTTTCTAGTAGAAATCGTTAGAATTTTGGACTTTTTCGGACGGTATCCAACTGATTTGCTTTTCAAATGTGGTATTAGTTTTGGAAATTGTCTGATATTTAAATTTTTTTGGTATTCAGCGTATTTTTTAACATGGAATATACTGACCATAAAGTCGAAGGTTTAATTTTATTAATTTTATATTCGAAATATGACAAGAATACCGCATTGGACACTTTTTGAATTTTTTTCTGTCTCGATTATTCTTTAAGGATTAATTGTGAAATAGCACTTTGTGCCGCTTTAATTTAATTAAAATTAAAAAAATTAAACATTCTTAGAATATGAATTACAATATATAATTCTGACACTACTTTTTCAAACAACTAATTTTTATTATTTATCAAGTTGTGATAGTCACCGCGCCTAAGCCGTCCTGATTCAAAAACGATTTCAAATATAAATTATATTGTTGTATATAACACTTATATTTTTTTTGTTGCAGTTTTCGAAAAAATATTGTTTGCATCTCGAATCGCGAAATACTTTTGCATTTTCGAATGGATAGGTATTTAAATAACTTCCATTCTTGAACGCTAAAGTACCATTTCGCGATCTAGATACAAAAATAACTATCGTTTTCGATTTTTTTTCCAGGAACCCCATTCTGGTGTTTATTGGACATCGTGCCTATCAAAAATGAGAAACGGGAAGTGGTGCTGTACCTCGCCTCACACAAGGACATTACCAACACGAAGATGGCGGAGATGTCGGAATGCGAGTTGTATGACAGTGGTAAGTAAAAAAAAATTAAGTTCGAACCGTCTCAGTATATATCTTAACGCTTTAGTTGTGTCTATTTATTGTACTGCACGTCTCTTCAAAATATATTTTCTTAGAATATTTATTTATCGAACACTACAAACATTTATACAATCTGACTCAGAACTTATAACATGTTCAAACAAATGTTCACTTATTTGAAATGTTTTGATGATGATCTACTGCCTTGAATATACTTGCAATTAATTAGTTGTAACTATTTTTTTTGCGAAGATAACTGAATATAGGTATATTTAATAATACTTACATTTTAAATAACTGTTACAGGTATATGCATGTCACAGTATATTGTTAGAGAAGAAAAAACTAGTTTGAACTAGTAAGAAGAAAATGGTCACGAATATTATAAATAGTGGTGATGATGGCTTTGTTCATTTTCAAAAAGAATAAATGTAATATCTTCGAAGTTCAAATTAAAAAATGAAATATAGTAAATAATCTTTCAAAAGAGTAGTAGAAGACGTGAAAATAAATAATTTTCATTAAGCAACATGTGTTTTCAAGGGTTATGTGTTCCAGAAAGTTAATTAATAAGTATTACGCGAAACTTACCCGACCCTGCATCGTCCCACTTAATCAACTTGTCAAATGTTTACAATGCAATAACTAGGTCAAGTTCAGTGTGGTTATTTGCACGGTGCAGGCGCGGACATGTCTTACTTGTTCTCATTGACTGTAGATTGACTTTAGTTTCAAAATGCCTTGTTAAACTCAAGAATTAGCGGATATGGTATTAATATAATGTAATGGGGAGTGTGGATGTTATTTAAATATGATTTGTTGTTACTCCCAAAAACAACAACAGTGCAAAACGCTGTTCAAAACCTAGGAGATATCGATAGAATGAGCGCAACGTGTCTTAAATATGGAGGAAGATATTTTACACTTTGTTGGGGAAAACTTGAGCCGCAGTACCCGCAATATTGCACATGAAATGGGTGTTTCAAATACGTGTGTGGCGTGTTTTCGGACGCATGCTTATTAGCTCGTGGAAATAATTTCAAGCAATTTTTGCAGAATTACGATAATAATAATTAATCGATTCTTGGTAAGTTTATTTCTATTATTTTTAATTAATTTCAGTCCCATCGGTGTTTCAACACTTTCTAACTGGGAACCCCTAAAAAACATATTTTAAAGTTAATATTTGGACTGGATAAAGATATTAAAAATTTTGTCTTTGACATTTGTTTTAGTTTGAAAATATGACATTTTAGACCACACGTTGCTTATTGATTTTTTTCATTTCGCATTCTCTATTACCCCTTTGAAGGAACGTACTTATTTGAAAAACACTCCGTATATATAAAAGACATGAAAGATATTCTCTACTCTAACTAATTGCAATTTTGAAAACTTTTATTTTTGCACACGTAAAACTGATAACAGGAAACAAAAGTAGGTAAAGCTTTATGGATAAACTTATGAAAAGTTTTCTTATTAATACATAATCGTGATCTCAAAACTTTTCCACGTTTCCCTGTAAAGCAAACACGCCAATATTGCTACGTAGGTGGGTGTTTAAAATCTATACTTTTGTTTCATATCAAACCACCGCCTACTAGACTATGACTTTCATTATCCAGCGTTTGGGAACGTGTACATCGAAAGGGCGGTTTGTTCGCTATTATCACTTACATATTTTCATCACGCTTGAGTTGTTTTCTTTGAAATTGGTATGGCATTGAACGTCACACATTTGCAGTCTGTACAAAAATGGTGGGCATTATTCCCACGTATAAAGGACAGTGTCTAATTCTCATTGGAATATTTACTGCACACCACTTGTAAGATTTTAATTTCTCATTCAAGCCCTCTTTAAAAATGTTACAATTTACTAAAGTGAGAACATAGATACATCTATGTTTCTGTCATTGCTACATAATTACATTAATAAAGGATTAATTTGACATACCTGTTGTTATAACAACTGTTCAAAATTTTGTCCAACATGTATACACATTTGCGTCCATCTTACCCAACTTCTACGAACTAATACAAATGTTGCCTTGCTGCGCCATAACACAGATGTTGCGCCTTGCTTCACCTTAAATTAAAACGATATCCATCAACTCTAAATTGCTATACACGTAAGCCATTTTTGACACTTGAAAAACTAATGTAAACACTATCGCAACAACGATAATACTAAAAACGGATTCGGAATCGATTGAGACCACGTGGAATATAATAATAAATATCTCCGTTACTGCGTAATTCAAAGTGTTTGGTTATTTTCTGAACAGACCTCGTATACGTAGTCCAGAATTCTATTAGCAGTGTAACCGGCCCCCAATTCAAATTAAAATGCCACAAGTATATATCTACATAACAAATATGGAATTGCAATCGTGGTATTCCACTGTAATAACATTTATTTAGCGTGTACAAAGTTGGTTACAAGTTGGTGTGTTTCGTATGTAGAGCGAATTAAAAGAAAAATATTTGTTTTATTTACCACATTTAAATATTCGACATCAAAAGGATAAATTAACTATGAAAATTAGCTGGAATATGCTTTTGCGTTCTATTCAGCAGAAATGATACAAAAAGGGATTCGGTGTGGCTATTAATTTTAGAATAATTTACCAATTTGTAAACGAACAGGTTATAAATATGCACAGGTTTATTTCAACATAAAATACATAAAAAACAGATCATCCATAGCGCTCAAAATTGTTCCAAAACAATGACATTTAAATTAAAGTTAACGTTTGTCTGTTTAAACATAGGACTGTAAATATTTACTTAAAGTGTGATCACATTTGCGATAGAAAAAAAGTTACGCAAGAAATTATTTGTGGGTGTGGTTACTTCTACCCTTCCTATCAATCCCAGCTATCAAAGTTTCCGTTTGGATACGTTACCACCGCCCAACAAACTTCTACTCAGCAAAAGCTAATAACTGACAAAACTGCGGATAAACTCTGTAACCATTTGCCTTTCTAAAGCAAATAACTCGTTTCAATTTTCTTAATTGTACGCCCACTTGGGAACTAGTGCCCTTCAGATTCTGATTATTTAAGTTGGAGGTCGTCTCAAGTCTATTTGTGACATACAAATCCAGCAAAGTTCTCGGTTACCAATGTTATTAGGTCTCATCTAAATTGCACAACACGTTAACTTTTGACTTGGATGGATTAATCTGATCTTTGCCTGGATGTATTAATTTTATTTCGTGGAGTAACATTCTGTTACTGTATCAAAATCTGTTGATCTACAAAGAAAATATGTCTGTCAAGAAAATTCGTTGTTTTTTTGATTGAATGTTTGGTTCTAAATTTAATAAAAATCTTTTGAAATTATTGGTACATGAATAATAATTGGATTTTTTTATAACTCTGCCTTATATTAATCGGAAAGATGCTTAATTATTTCGTAAATAGCAAACATTGCGTGCGCTTTTTGATTAATATGTTCTGCAACAGTAGCAGCTGATAATAACAGCATGCCCTAAAGACTATTCTGTTGTACTGGAATTTAAACATTCTGGAAAGATTTTATAGCGTTATAAAACATGTAAATTTTTGAAATAACACTGGAAGAAATTTAAAATGTAAATTTGATAAAACAATACGTCCTAAAAATGAATCTCCTGATGTCTACATAGAAATACCGCCTTTGTTAGGAAACAATACTTATTTTCTTGTCTATTTTCAAATCAATGTTCTATTATCTTTACGGAGGCTACCTTTGACCTTTAGAAACACTTATCATAAGTTTGTTTTCTGAAATTTCTCAAATTCTGCCGCGAAACCTGTTTTTTTTATCTTTTTTTAGTAATTTTCATACCCCGCCGCTGGACAAGCTATTGTGACCTTCAACAGCTGCTGGCGTTAATTTCTTGATTCGTGTACAAGCTTTTTCATAACGTCACACAGGAACTTGAAAATAAAAACACAAAAATATACTGTACCGTCATTAAACACTGAAATGAATACACTACACAAGACATCTTCTCGTGAACCGAACTGAAAACTAAAACAAACATGTAGTAAAATAAAACGCTGATTAACGTAGCAATTTGTTTTTTATGCATTTACCATCCCGTCATATCATACCAAGTGTGAAGTCAACTGGAAGTAGCAGCTTTTCAGCAGACTAATCTCGGCTGCCCCTTGGTAAGCGTTCGCATCGGATCGGATTCGGTTTAAATTAAAACTGTTCACGCATTAATTTTGTTGCCGTTTTGTTTATTTTGGATTAAGTTAATATAGCAGGCACCGATTGGTTGCTGAAGTGACTGAATAATAGAAAAGAGTAGAAACATACCGTATTTAAAACTATTATTATTAGCTGTAGTAGAAAACTGGCACATTTAAAATTATTAATGAACATATTTCCTACACGCATGAGGTACAGATGATGCCAAATTAATCTATTATTGAATTCTGTTACAAACTTGAGTTGACATTTAGGCACGACATATGTTCATTATTCATTTTGGGAATTAATATCAGTCGACACATGCATGCTAAAGGTTTGAAGGATATAGGTAGAAGCGGTTTTGATTACCTGAAGCAATTATTATGTAATTTGAACCATATCATCAGTCTCAATGTACTGGAAACTTTACTAATGCTACCAAATTTTGTCCATAGCTAAAACTATTCTATAATATTCCTGACATTTGGGAGAATGATAGGATTTATTAATAAAAATTCATTAATCAATCAACATATTTCTTACAAGACATTAATTAATTCATTAATTTAAATAAATTGGCAATGTAAATGTTTCTTGCATATATACCTGTAAATGTCTTCCTCTTATATACATATTTATAAAATTCCTTAATGATTGTGTATTAAGATTTTTTAAATGGACTTTACATATTTACAATACACTTCTTTAACATGATATACATTAGGTGTCTATATGCAAACACTAAATCTTCTGCATTCTAATTTTCCCTAAAAAATTATATATTTCGGATTGATATATACTGTGTCCCAAAATGATGAAACAAAATTCATATTTTTTTTCCAATTAAAATTTAAAAAAAAACGCTGAAACAGGTCAATTAGTAAATAGAAATTAAGGTCGCTCAAGATTTTTAAAAATTTCCAAAATCGTCAAAAATTTAATTTTCTTTTTAAATTTTTTTTCTCGTTATTTTAACATTTTCTAGGTTGAAAAAAATCTCGATTCTGAAAGTTTCAAATCGATATTTTAATTTCTAAAGGTCACTCATAATTATTTTAACTTTCAAAGTACCTAGTGTACCTATGTTTTCGAGCGACCACTAAAAATAAATATCAACGAACTAATATTTTTTTATTGAATTTGATGAATAAAAGAATAGAAATAAATCACGAGACACTTAAATTTTAAAAAATTAAAAAATTATAAATATTTGATATTCACGATACTCACAGTGCGGTAGTTTTTGCCTCGAGAAGTGTCTCGTGATTTATTTCTATACTTTTGTTCATCAAATTAAATAAAAAAAATTATTAGTTCGTTGATGTTTATTTTTAGAGGTCACTCGAATACATTTTAGGTACACTACTTTTAAAGTTAAAATAATTATGAGTGACCTTTAGAAATTAAAATATCGATTTGAAATTTTCAGAATCGAGATTTTTTCAACATAGAAAATGATAAAATAACGAGAAAAAAAATTAAAAAAATCTATTTTTGACGATTTTGGAAATTTTAAAAAATCTTGAGCGACCTCTAAAAAATTTTTTTTGAGCTAATTTTTTGATAAAAAATATGATAAACTCACTATTTGCACAGGAGACGCGAAAGAAAAAAATTCGTTTTTTTTTTTGGGCAACCCTACTATTTATACTATAAAATATAGAACATCCTATTAAAAAAAAATATCTGTAATGATATAGGTCTGTCAAACGTAGCTCAAAAAAATAGAAAATATTGCAGAAAAGTGACAATTTCTATTCACTAATTGACCTGTTTCAGCGATTAAAAAAATATAAAGTTGCTTCCAGGTTTAGGATTTATGATATATTCCTTTTTATTAGTTTACGGTTTACATTAAAGGGGTCAAAAATTTGCGCTTTTTTCTCTAAAAAGCATCTTTGAGGAGTTATAGGCGTTTTAATAATGCTCAAAATTGGTTTAAAATAGCTATAACTCTACTCCATTTTAGAGAACAGACCTATTAACATTTCAATTTCAAAATATTAATTGTTTTAACAAAAAATCGAAATTTTCACTAATTTTAAGCAATTTTTTTGAGGTTAGGGAAAAATTCTGACGTGATGGAGCATTTCTGATGGCTCCATCGTCTACAGGGGTCAAAATACCCCTCTGTATCATACTCCGTTAAAAAGTTTTAGAAAAATATTTTTTTGTGTGTGTGCTCACGCAGTGAACATCCAATTTTTGCATCTGGACACCTGCACCGATACTCTACTCGTCTGTTTTTTTTTATATCTGTTAGCTTAGTCGAATCTTATAGATTAGTCTAGCACTGTGTGTACCTGATGTGCGCAAGTGAATTGTGTATTGTGCACAGCGGCCGTTCTTGGAGCTCGATTCCGCGGTGCTGACTCTTGCCTCCTTGCAGACGCCAACGGCAACTTGGATCCGGAGGCGCCGCCCGCCAACTACGGGCGCCGCAGGTCCAGGGCCGTCCTCTACCAGCTCTCCGGCCACTACAAGCCGGACAAGATGAAGACCAAGCTCAAACTTAATAATGTGAGTATTTACAGCTTATCCATAAATAGGTAATAACTGAACACGTGATTCTCTTATATGGTCCGGCAGTAAATCGTACATTCCAGGACTGTACTTTGTTTTCACATGACATTTCAGAGGTAGCCATTTCAAAATAGACTGATTATCATTTCTTTTTAATGGACCATAAAAGTTGAAAGGTTATTATAGACCGATCGAAATAACCATTTAGAGGAAAAAAAGAAAATTGTTACCTGGACTTTTATAAGTGGAAATGGTAAAGGGGCTTATAATAAACGAAAAAAAAAATGCGTGATCAGGAATGGCGGAAGGTTAATTTGGGGGGTTGAAAATTTGTGAAAAATTGTATCATTGGGATTTCTGGCGAAAGTTGACGTCAAACAAAAAAATATCTAATATAAAAGTTGTAGATCATGCAAAACTCTACAACTTTCGTAGAGGCCACTTTTTAAGATAACCTCAAAATTTGCGAGAAAATGCGAAAAACAGGTTTTTTTCTTATTTTTCGTTTTTTATTCCTCATTTCCGCAAAAATAATTTAATTTTGACGAAACTTAGTGAAAGTATACCTTTCTGTGTCTTAAATAATCACAAATTTTTTAGATAAAAAATCAAGAAATTCCCGAGATATTCATTTTTTTTTCGTTTTGACATATACTTCTTGGTGAAATAAAAAATCTGTAATTACAGTTAAAAAACATGCTCAAAAATGCAAAAAAAAATAAAAAATGACTTGTAACAATGAATTTTTCAGTAATTGTTGATAATTTGTTTAAATTTAAAAAAATCTAAAACTGATTACACCATTTTAATTGTACGGAAAAAATTAAAAAAGAACTGTCTCATTGTTTGACTCAAAATTCTATGTTTGTACAGTATTGCTATAAACATAAGTCGAATAGTAAATAAATAAAATAAATAATTTTTTTCCGTAGGATCGATTAGTGTACCTATTTTTTTAAAAATTTTAGCATTAGGATCTAGGAAACGGTAAGAGATACGGGTAGGCTCAAATTAGAAAAAAGTGTGTTTTTTATACCTAATAACATGCCGTTTAGAAAGTTTTAAAATGCCGGGTAGTTCCGGAGTTATCCAGAAAAACCCGAAATTTTGCAAAATAGTTTAATTTTTTCTGGCTTTATATGAAAATGAATTTTAAAATAAATTATATATTTACAATGCCACTTTTTTCGCTCTATACAATGGCGTCAACATTTTTGCAATCTCACGTTACGTCTTCGAGGGACCATCATCGGGTTAATTTTTTTAATACGTCGATGACGTCGTTTTTATGACAAAATCTAAACTCATTTTTAATTCTGAATTAGAGGATGTTAGCTTGTTTTAGCTATCATTTAAAATTTTTCCCGAGTACGGCTCTGAACGCTTTCAAAATATCTATTCGATGAAGTCATAACAGTACCGCACACAATATCTAACATATTTTTTTTTCTACTATTAGTAATACTAATTAGAAATAATAAAACATTTCATAAATTCCTATTATTTTTTTATTACTTAGGTACCTACAACTTTTTAAATTATTGATTGAAAAAAATAGACATTTCGTGCCGTATTGACTTTTATATTGTTATGACTTCCTCCAATAGATATTTTGAAAGCGTTCAGAGCCGTACTCAGGAAAGATTTTAAATGATAGCTAAAAACACTTTTAATTAAAAATGACTAGATTTTATCATAAAAATAGCAGGGACATATTTAAAAAAATTAATCTGATGATGGCCCCTCGAAGACGAAACGTCAGATTACAAAAATGTTGACGCCATTGGATAGAGCGAAAAAAGTGGCAATATGCAATTTATTTTAAAATTCGTTTTCAAATAATGCCAGAAAAAAATAAAACGAATTTGCAAGATTTCGGGTTTTCGGATTTCGCGTCAACAGTAGACTTTGCAGTTAATAGGTACATTGTATTGCTGAAATCTCGAATCATCCAGAGATAATTTATCATTTGTGCATTTGTAATTCGACGTAGATGTTTATAGCAATTTTTTCCGTAGAATTGAATGGTGTAATCAGTGTTTGAATGTTTTTTAATTTATATAAATTATCAACAATTACTGAAAAATTTATTGTTGCAGTCATTTTTTATTTTTCTTCATTTTTGAGCATGTTTTTGAACTGTGATTACAGATTTTTTTATTTCACCAAAAAGTATGTCAAAACGAAACAATTTATAACGACGATTTTTCTAAATAGAACTTTTCTTTGAAAAAAAGTGTTTCAGGCCGAAAAATATGAATATCCCAGAAATTTCTTGATTTTCTTTTATCTAAAAAAAATTGTGGTTATTTAAGATAAAGAAAGGTATACTTTCATCAAGTTTCGTTAAAATTAAATTATTTTTGCGGAAATGAGAAATAAAAACGAAAAATCAGAAAAAAAAATGGTGTAATCAGTTTTAGATTTTTTTAAATTTTAACAAATTATCAACAATTACTGAAAAATTCATTGTTATAAGTCATTTTTTATTTTTTTTGCATTTTTGAGCATGTTTTTTAACTGTAATTACAGATTTTTTATTTAATATGTCAAAACGAAAAAAAAAAATGAATATCTCGGGAATTTCTTGATTTTTTATCTAAAAAATTTGTGATTATTTAAGACACAGAAAGGTATACTTTCACTAAGTTTCGTCAAAATTAAATTATTTTTGCGGAAATGAGGAATAAAAAACGAAAAATAAGAAAAAACCTGTTTTTCGCATTTTTCTCGGAAAGTTTGAGGTTATGTTAAAAAGTAACCTCTACAAAAGTGGTAGATTTTTGTATGATCTACAACTTTTGCGTTGGATATTTTTTTATTTAACGCCAACTTTTACCAGAAATCCCAATGATACAATTTTTCACAACTTTTTAACCCCCCAAATCAACCCTCTGCCCCTGCTCACGCATTTATTTTTTTAGGTTTATTTTACCATTTCCACTTATAAAAGTCCAAGTAACTATTTTTTTTCTCCAAGTGTAATTTGATTGGACAAATTAATAAATAATACCTATGATAAAGTTGATGTACATATTATTGATAGCAATAAAACAGTGCTTATCGGTTATAAAATTGATCATAACTTTTTTATTTATGATTTTTCACAAATCAAAAGGCTTAATATTGATTGATTATTACAAAATCTTACAAAAATTTACGTTTCATAATTGTAAGGACTAAAATCTGATGCCAAATCATTTTTACATTTAATAATTTAAAACAATTTGAAATGGAAATATGATCTATAAATTAATTAGTGGATTGTTTATTAGAAATTTCATTCTTTTTATTTAAAATTTTACATCCTCTTTAATTTCGAAACAAAAGAATATCGGACTGTTGCTTATCTAACATTTTTTTCCAAAATTTATACCTACTTCCTATTGCAAAATTTTGTAACAAGACTGGCGAATCGCCCGGTATAATCGAGCCGCTTAACAGATTTTTCAGATTACGTATTACGCCTGATACATACAGGATTCAGAATATATCGCTAACTTCTTTGATACCCGCTAATCCTCTGCTACCAGAGTTAGACGTGAGCACAATAGAACCTGCTAGTACACTCAACGTCGAACTTTTGCACCTTCAACTTTGCTAAATCCAAATGTATGTTAGCATATACCCCGCAGACACTGCGGCGCGGTAATTATTTACTGAAGTTTCCAAACTAGATTTCCGGAATTAATAGCACTGCGCTCATTATCACCTCATCACATCATTAGACAGGCTTCAGTCAGGTGTTTCATTATTTCGTTAACAAAGATTACTGCCGTAATAACACTGATTACAGTTGGGGTAAAGCCGACTAACGGTTATTTTTGGTATGAAATACTCTTATAACGAGCGTTCAAATAAAAACGTGGTCGAAGTTGGCTCTGACACATTGGACGTAGGGAGTAGCTTATAGCGACCAACTTAACCTCATTTCTCAACGAGCTGTATAGCAGCTGTCAGTTTCAATAACGTTAATGACTATATAACTTTATTTTAAAGAATCGTGATAACAATAACAAACAATTAAAGGAGCTGCGGAAAGTGTCCCCCTCCTTGTTATAACAATAAATTAAAGCAGCTGCTGAAAGTGTCCCCCTCCTTGTTCCAAGCACTTTTCACACCTGTTCCTCAAAGAATTAAAGACATTTTCTAAGATGCTCGGGGTATTGTTAATTTCACGAATCTTGTCTATAATTCGATCCTCTATGATAAACACTTTTTGTTCTTGAGAAAACACCATTTTAAACGCTTTTTAAAACGAAAATATTCAAATTGATAGCGGCGATATAGCGCTTTGACAGATGACGTTTAAGTTCATTTGCTATACGCTACGCCCTACGTCCAAATTTTCAGAACCAACTTGACCACGTTTTTATTTGAACGCTCGTTATATAAGGTATAATTAAATACTCGGCCAAATTTTAATGACGGATTGTGTGCCACAAATAAAAAAAAAGTTTCTATAATCATGTCTACGTGAAGAAAAAAATATGTAAGAAAAAAAGATCAATTTTTTGTAAATTATACCTATAAGTATAAAAAAAGCTTGAGCTATTTCCTTCAATCAAAATTAACAGATTTTACTAAACTACCCTCTATCCTAAGTTGCATCAAGACAAGCTGGCAATACAAATTGTTATTTTCAAATAGGTTTGAAACGACTTGCAAGATTTTATCAATATTTGATATACTGATATTTCCATATGGATGTCATTTTATGATTTAGTACACAAGGTAATTAGTTAACAGAAATGTGAAAAATACCCCCTCCTTTGAACTTATTTGCTCATAATTTTGTCTTGCAATAACTACGTAATTTTAAACATAACACTATAGTAAATAGACTATTAGTATATTGTTTTTAAGGAGGTAAGTGGATTTTACCGTAGAAGTGGAACTTGCTATGGACAACGGGTGGTAAGTGAGGTAACCTCCCTGGGGAAAAAAGCGATTTCGAACATTGCATTATTATTATGAATAAATATTTATAGTAAGTGTCCCGTTATTACATTTAGTAACATTTATAAAATCTGGATAATTATTCCCCTCGCGTTTACTGTCACATTTTTCTCAAAATGATTTGACCGCTCCATTTCAGTCACCAGAGGCTCAATATTATCTGACTGATCCATTAAATCAGTATTATGCGACGTACTACTAGAACCTGGAGTTGAAGCCTCATCGTAAAGAATCCTGTTGGCTATTCCATTTTTATTACATAAACTGTCAGCAACATAACTTTCTACAATTGTCTATTGATTGCTAATAGATCAACTCCTGTATTAACCAGTAACGTTGCCGATGTTCTTCGGAATGAATGGCCTGTATATGTTTCAGGATGTTCTAGTTTAAAAAACTGTGCAATTTTATTAGGAGTCATAGAAAGGTATTCTTGCCGACTGGTTGGTTGTAACATCTACTTCTGCTTGATGGCGCATAAAAAAGCGTGAAATTTCAGTTTTAATTTCAAATCTAATCTTGACATATTTCTTGAGAATTTCTAGGTGAGAAACAGAACCCAGACGAGATGTAATTGTAAACGTACGTGACATACCATTTTTAGAATCTAGAATTGTATTAATTGAATTAATGTTATCGAAATTTTTAAAATTGATTAAGTTTGCATAACTCATCAGAACTGCATGCTCTTGACTTTTTAGGTGTATAGCCGTCATTCTTACGTTTCAAAAATGCTCTCAGCTTGGGGTATTTTGATATATCCACGTTCTTCTCTATGAAAATAGTTGATTTAATCATTGAGTATTCACAAACTCGCCGGTGACTTTAAAGTTCTTGACCATGAAATATGCTAGCAGTGACATCTCAGAAACACCAGTTCTGGCACCATTCTTTGAAAAAAACAAAATTTACCAGTCTCGGACTCTATTGCCAGCCCTCGCTCCGCTCGGGCGCAAAACCGTCCTTGACTGGTAAATAATACTTACTTGAAAATAACTATTTTTGGTTTGTACTTTTGTTTGATTCAAACCATAATAGGCGACCATTTATTACAATCGTCATAATTTTTACGAATCGTCATTAATAAATTAGCTTAGTTGATTTTAACTATTCTGAGATAAACAATAGATACATTTTTGACGAACAAAGCGATATGTTATTAGTTCTACGGTTTTGTGAAGGAAATCGTCCAATTCCACACCAACAAACTTTCAAAAACATTGAAAGGCGTCTTGGAGAAACTGCACAGTTTAAATTCGTCAGCGGTAATGCTGGACATCCTCGTCAAGCTCAGATACCTAATGTTGCTGACCACCACCTTCACCTGACGTAAATCCCCTTGATTTTTTTATTTAGGGGCGTTAAGAGTGAAAATGTAATTTACAGTGAGGCATGACTATGGAACAGAATTGGAGGTGCTGTTTGCAAAATAAAGGAATATGTACTTAATTTATGTATTATAGGAAATGGTAGTCATATTGAACAGTCCTTGGGAGAAAACATCTAATACAAGTTTATTGTTTCTATTATCAAGTAAATTACTTTTAAACTGACGTAATTAGAATAGAATAGAATAGAATAGAATAGGATAGGATAGGATAGGATAGGATAGGATAGGATAGGATAGGATAGGATAGGATAGGATAGGATAGGATAGGATAGGATAGGATAGGATGGATCGGAACGGAACGGAACGGAACGGAACAGAATAGAATAGAATAGTTTATTTACTCAGCAGCGATAACAATAACATCGTATAGCAGACACACATATACATACACGTATACACACACATATATATAAGCAATAAGAACCGGTATACGTAAATAAACAAAGTTTCATATAAGTGCATTATGCACCGTGCATGAACAAAATCAAGTAAATCAGTAAGTAGTATCTTACTAGTAAAATCAAGTAATCAAATAATATTAAATATACATACCTAACCTACTTACATCTACATAATATTTCTAACTATTAATATTCCACACAAACATAACATAATTTTCTATTAATGTAATTACAAAACTTCACACTGAAAAACGTAGACATCAACAATCTTTTTTTTTAATTTTTTTATACAAAACTATCAAAATGTGACGATGGCATGAAACTTAGAACATATTGTTGAAGTATCTTTTGGGGTTAATGATTATTAATAATTATTTCAAGTTTTAATCTAAAATGCATTAAAATTACTTCCTCCATTCATCTTTATCAAAATTTACATATTTCTGTATTTAAAAATCAGTTCTAGATTATACTATCGCCCTGAGTCATCATCTAATTTATTGATTTTCTACTTCTACTTCTACTTTTCTACTTAGTCTTGTGAAAAGGTTTGTTATTAACAACTTATACATTTAAGGAAACCTAGAGGTATGTATTAGTCTTAATGCGGGTTTAAATAAAGGGTTGATTTAAATTAAATTGATTTAATTCCAAGGGGATGACTGCGAGGGGCAAGATAATTTGAATTGCTGAATCTGGACATAAAATTGGATAGGGTAAGCCAGAGTAACCCCATCAAATCTGCGATGTGCCATTAATGTGACGATTATGACATTTTGAGATACAAAGTTAACAATTTGATATGAAATGATACAAAATGAAAAATAATGTGTACAATGATAAACCACATAGGTACCTACTTGATGTATTGAAATCATTGTATCAAATAAAGTATACAGAGTGGTTTCGCTCGTCACTATTTAATCTCGGACTACCTCCACTAAACGGCGCCCATGGTAGCTATTAATGACTAACCTGTATACTGTTATAGCCAATGACAGGTATTAAATATGAAATCGAAATGGAGTAATCTCCAAACAGATGAAACTTAAAAAAAACCCATACGATTCTCGGAATCGGAGACACACTAATCCAATCCTATTCCTGTCTTTTTCCACACATAATAATTTCCAATAAACCGGCGCTTGGTAGGATATTGCACGCCTCACGAGATTCTATCTGCTTGCCAATGAAAAATTATCTAGCGGGAAAGAAAATAATTCCAGCTAAGGAAGATGACTTAATCCACTTCGATAAAATCCCAGAAAGTCTTACGGAATACGCCGCTGCGTTGACCTAACGCAGCTTGCTTTCCTCTGAAAAGGATTTTCGACTCACGCACGTTCGAAAAAATCAGGGTTTAGAAGATTTTAGCAAATTTTAAAACGCACGAAGTACAAATCAAAGTTAACGCACCATTAAAAACAATTTCAAAAATTAAAAATAGTTGCACTGCTTTTTCAAGCGGTCTTCCTTTCTTTTAGTATAGTTGTATGTTATCTTTAAAGTTGTTTTTTATAATATCAACATGTGTTTATTAGAGTTGAAAAGAAGAATTTTTTTTATTTTACAGTTTATGAAAAAAAGGCCATTCTTGTTAAAAAAAATCTGCTTGTATTTAATTCACAAAAATGTAGGTTTAAGTTAGCCAGGGCGTAAGGAAGCGCATAAATAGTTCATTCTTTTTCAATATGTACAGGGTGTTCTCATAACCGTCAGTGTTACCTAATGACGGGAAATTTCTGAGCAAAAATTTGATATTTTGGGAAATGAATGTCGTTTAAAAATAATTTTTATTTGTAAAAAATTAAGTACTTAAGTACATTAAGAAAAGTTTAAAATTAAGCAGTCCGTCTATTTTGATTTTCTCAATTATTCTCCATTCTTTGTAAATGATTTTTTGTGTAATAAAAGCTTTATGAGAAGTTAATTAGAAATAAAATAATGTTCCAAGTTTGTCAAGGCAATCGACTTAATTTTCAATTCAGTTCATTTCATGCAATTCAATGCTTTATCAAAACACAAAGTAGGCCTCAAATTTGGTATACGGATATAAATTCGAATTCTGAATAAATTTTGTCAATATTTTTTGTTTGTCTTTTAGGAAAAAGACGCTTTTTATACAGAATTTTTTTTTCTGACAAAATCTACTTGATTTTTCAGAAATAAAAATTATTTTCGAATTATACGGAATCGTTAAAATTTTTCGATGTTGAGACGATCCCTATGGTTAAGACGATCTGGGGACACCCCTACTTATTAAAAATAAAAAAGATTGGATATTTATGGTCTGCCTAACTGACTTATTTAAATAAAAACTCAACTACAATATTTTAACTCATTTTAGTTGCGTGTTTATTGCATGCTACAAATGCATTTTTTTAAATTTTGAACACTATTATTTGGGCGCGTCTTTGACAAAATCTACACTACATATTGTATCAATATTCTTAAAAACTTTTTCAACAAAATTTATTAAGCATTTATTAATTTTTTTTCTTTTTTTCAGAGGGGGTAAAATACCCGATAAATAAAGGGAAAAACGAAAACTATGCCATGATTCTTTTTTCATAAAAAGAAAAATGAAAAAGCTCTCTTCAACACACTGTATGAATTCATCGGATGAGACTTTCAAGAAAACTTTTAGACTTGATTTGAATTAGCAGAATATATTTTAAAGTGAATGTACAAAAAATGTTCTTTCTTCTTCGTCACTGATTTTTTTTATTAAGTCTAAGTTTCTAAATTTTTACATAAAATAGTATGATTTAGTTCACCCATGTTGATTATAATTATTAACGGAGATAATTACGTGAATCAAAAAAATTAATTATCCGGACAACTTGATTCAAGTCGATATTCCCTTTTAGCTGGCGTAGAATTGAAACCATTTCAAATCTCGTAGAAAAGAAAAAACTTATTTCTTTATGGACCCTGTATATTTTGAAAACTGAAACTTCAGTGAAAATATACAGGGTGAATCAGTCATTAATTTTAAGGGAAGATAGGGAAAAATGAGTAGAATACGAAAATGCCATTCAAAAAATTTTAAATTAAAAAAACTTTATTCAAATCATTATTTAAACCCTTTTTCGGACCGCTCCTGACTACTGACCTACTAGACCGTACTGTTCAGTCACTAACCTAACTTTAAATATTGTTAACGTTTTCACTGTTCAATATGAGTTTTTAGTAATACATAATTATGTTCAAGTAATTATTCAGTTTGTAGTACGTATACGTTATTGTGTGACTTATAACTTTTCAGAGTTGTATGGTACCTACTTATTTAAAATGGTAAATGCGGCTAAAAAATACTCATCTCATTCATTCGTCCGTAAAGTCTTAATAAAGTTGTGATCCGTTGCACTTTGATTTTGAGAGCAATTGCAAAATTGGGCAAGACGACGACTAGGAAATCAGCTGTTTCGTTACAATGTACGAATAATTTAGATATTTTTTAAAATTAAAATTAATGACATTATACTGATCATACTGTATATCTAAGCGTCCTAGATGAGGGATAAACCTATAATTAAAAAAAAAGATCGTTAAAATCAGACTAGTCTGAGAGAGAATT
The DNA here is from genome assembly GCF_000390285.2 of Anoplophora glabripennis. Lineage (NCBI taxonomy): Eukaryota > Metazoa > Arthropoda > Insecta > Coleoptera > Cerambycidae > Anoplophora > Anoplophora glabripennis. Next base: position 79,668 of record NW_019416736.1, read on the forward strand.
ATTAACGAAGAGTATTTTACTGTCCTGAAGAAGTCAGTAAACTTGACGAAACACACACACTACAATTAAATTTCTGTTTTTACGCCGAACGGCACGAATTTTCATCCATTTAACCTATACTACCATACGACACACCTGACTGAGAGTACATTTCAAAATTTTAGTATTAACTTAATTTCTGCTTGACTGAAGTTTGGTGAGGGAGAATGAGGGATAGGAAATTCAAGTCAATATCGCCGTATTATATATATATTAACCTTTTGATCTTGCCGGTGGCAGTTTTTTTATAACTGAATGTTTCAAAATGTAATAAAGTGTGGCACTGCGCTTTTGAAACGCTGAAGTGAACGTTGAACGCTGAACACCGTTTAATTTGAGAATTTTTTAAATTGAGGAGTAGAGGACCGCCTTAACCTTGCAGGATTCGTGAGGAATAATTAAATACGCGATGAATATTCCTGTACCTTTGGTTAGGGTGGCTAATATAATGTAAAAATCTAGAGGATTCATATCCGGTCGCCGAGCAGGCCAACTACGTGGTATGTTTCCTTCAGTCTAACATTTCCTAAATATATTATCTAAGTATTAAATAACACCTGAAAAGTATGTACAGGGAGCTCAATCATATAAGTACCACATACCTTGTTGCAATTTTAGTTGCAAAATTAATTATGTCGTGTGCGTGACTACTTTTGCAACATACTATTATATGTTTGGAAAGAGCATGAAAAGACTTTTAATTAAAAAAAAACCGTTAAGATTCGTCAATAAACCACGGAGTTGTAGACCACCAAAGTTGAACATTTGCATAAATAATGGTTTTTGGTCCATAACTTGTGATGTAATTAATATTTTTTGACATGTGACATCTAGTTTTGTAAGTTTTTTAAAGAGTGAAAAAAAAAGAAATTTACCATTTTTCTGTACGACCAAAAGGAGCAAAGATACAAGCAAACAACGCGATTTTTCATTAAAATTACAGTTTTTTTGTCAATAACTAATACTGCGCAGTGGTTTGACACTACGGGTACAGTATATCTTCATGTATACCCTTTGAATTACTTATAAAACAAAACACAGTCAGATCAAAGCATAAAACGCGAAATGGCCTTTTTCGAAGTAATTTTCCTGGCCTATATTGAGTAAAAAATCATCTAAAATTAACTACCTTATGATCGTACAGTGAACGGAAGGTGAGTTTTAGAAACCTGAATCAATCCTCTTCAAAGGCCATATGGTATCCTTGAGAATTTTTTTATACTCGCATTAATTGTGCAAAAAAATACTTTTTCTACAAAACTGATAAAAGTGGGCTTTTTAATTGTCATTTTTGATGTTAAAAATGTCATTTTTTGACACGCGTGTTAAAAGTAAGTTACTTTTAACACTAGTGTTAAAAGTACTGGTTGCTACGAAAATTTTGGTTCATAAACACTGCGATCTGTGTGGTATTTTTTGATTTCTTATTTTTATTGAGTTTAAAGTTCTTCCGATTGTTTTGTAGAAAAAATAGTGTATGATATACGTGTAAAAAGTGATTTCATTTTATTCGTGAAGTTAAAAAACTCGCTACGCTCGTTTTTTAATCATCTTCACTCACAAAATAAAATGCCACTTTTAATACTTGTATCATAAATAACTATTTTCTGCTGTTTTGGAGTCACTACTTTATAAATATTGTGAAAAGTACTAATGTTTGTAGGTTTTCTTTTAGCTCAATACATGCTCACAAGGCCTGCAAAGAACCGTTTTCCTTTCCTGAATCGTCAGTTTTATAAAAAATTAAAGGAGCAGGTTTATTGCTCCTTAAACATCAATTACGGATTAAGACGAAGAAAAAATTTTTGCGTTATTTTTCTCGAAATTTCACATTAAATACTCATCAAATATCGAAAAAAGTAAATATTTTAAAAAAAATCAAATTTTTCAAATTTATTTTTTAAATTTCAAAATTTTTTTTTCTCGACATTTGATATATTCAATGTAAAATTGTAAAAAAAGATAACGCAAAACAATTTTTAAAAATTAGATTTTTTTTCAAAATTAAACTATTTTGCAGAGTATATTTGAACAGAAACTTATTTTATTAAGTACAAGATTCTTTGTAATTAAAGTGTCAGCATTTTCGAGTTCCATATTTACGCTTTGCAGTAATGGGCTAAATACCAATATGCGAAAGCATTAGAAGGGTGATATTACTGTCACTTCGTGAAAATTGCTTTTATTACACGTATTAAAATCGCCAGGGGGGAGCTTTTCCATCAAACTGAATCACTTTTCTGCTTTGACACCCTGAGTTCAATTTACCACTTGCTCGGATCAAGGTCAGATATGTTTTTCATCCTGTGCGTAAGTTGAAATCAATATTGATATTGACTACTAAAGAACTAATGAAACCAATACTCCCACTACACAAAAATTAATCACGAAATAAATTCGTAATGCCTACATACATATTGAAATGGGAATATTTTACCACAATGAACATATCTTAGTAGTATAGTATATTAGGCGAGCGGTGCACCACAAAAAAGATTACATTCTACGTAAGCAATAGATGGTAAGTGCCTGAAATTCATTCTCTGAACATACAATATTTTTAAGTTCCCACCTATTAATTAAAGTATAATGATAATTATAAACTCCCTTTCGAGAATTAAATAGTAAACTCTTGTGAAATCCAGACTCGATAACGATAGATAGATACATAAAGAAATAACCCCTCAGGTTACAAATCGCTCGTACAACAATGCTTTTTTCGAAAAAATCACAAGAGTTATAAATTGCTTATTTTTGCCCAAAATATGTTTTAAGTTTTCGCAATTTTGCAAGTTTTTTGTTAATAACAAATTACTGACCATCGATAGAGAAAAATATCATTAAGGTTTTTTGTTCGCAACAACGTAATATAGCGAATAGAAAAGGTTTCATCCTGGCCCTCCTCCGTGGTTTGTCCACTCGTTTCTTTGTGCGTCTTTTTAGGGGTGCACCGCTCGCCTATATGGTATATAATTTTTACGCGCTTTACAGGGTATTTACTTAAAAAAATAATAAAATTGAGAACATGATAAAATTCTTTGTTTTTTTAACGTCTACGAAGGTTCGTTAAAAAAAATATATTACATTCCCCTAATTTAAATTAAAACAAAATTTTAATTCCTCCCTAGAGGCTATTTGTAACAAAAAATAAGACCCTAAATTACATTAGGGTAATAAATCTCATAAAAATATTACCGCCAAAGTTTTACCAGCGATAATGTATAACATAATTTCCAACTTTTCCTCCTTAATTCCATTTGAGTGGGCTTTCCAAGTTCTCGGAATCTCTGACAGGCGATAATCAGTCGATTTCCGGGTCGTAACACTTTTTTACACAAAAAAAAAAACAAATAACTTTATAAAGCTGTTACATTTTAAAATGGCATCATTTTTCATATCGCCAAGAAATACTGAAAGACATTTGCAAAAATTTATTATAAATGAGTTTTTTAATTTCATACATACGTTACTCAAGTGTGGCTTATGTATTTTTTCAAAATCTCATAGAAAAATACACAATGGTAATGTAAGGGAAAGAGACATAAAATGACTTAATTTTTTTAAATTTTTCTTTCCTCAGATTTTGAAACGAACTGAACCAAAGTGAGTACCAGCAGCGCCCTGTACTACTATATGATATCGAAACATTAATACAGGCCGACAATTTTTTTTTCTTTTTAGATCAGACCTATCATCTCTCTCTTATAGATTTTAATGTGCTGAAACCAAATTTGAAGAGTAAAAAAATTTTTATGGTTTAAATTTATAATAATTGTAGGGGCCTGGTCTGTTCTACATACAGGGTGTAGCGTCTAATCCGTAAGTGTTCGAAACCTGCAGTTTTCACCGTTCATTTTGGCATAAATTACTCTATCTTGTCATCTGTGAGCAAAACGTGTATATGTTATTCAGACTCGGAAATACTGAGACGTACATTTAATAATCTTACGAGTTGAAAAAAAGGGCAACAACTCTCAAGCATGTAGTATTTTTTTAAGAATAGCCTAACCTGACTCAATTAATGCCAATCAAGGTTTGTGAATGACTATAGAAATGATGAAAACTTGGTAGAACCCTTCCAAAAGTTTCAATGTCATTGTATTTTTGCCTTTTTTCGCCCTCTTTTGCCCCAAAAAGGGCTTTCCGCCAAGTTTGTACATTAGATTCGTACTCGGCATTCAAAAATATATAGAAAATCAGTCACCTAGATTAAAATCGGGATACCAAAGATAGTATTTTGATAACTGCATATTCAATATTGTCAATGCGATTACAAAGAATCTAAACTATGATTTTTTTTTACTCTTCTTTGGTTTTAGCACATCAAAATTTATAAAAAATAATAGGTCTGACCTAAAACCTCAAAAAAATTTTTTTGTTGGCCTGTGTAATCATCCCAACGATATAGGTATGCGAACAATTATTTTTTTTAGTAATTTACCAACTTTTTTCAGAATTTATTGAGTTCGACGGCCGCCCCATTGCCAGAGTACAAGACTGCATCGGTCAAGAAGAGTAGGTTCATCATATCACATTACGGCATGTTCAAAAGTGCCTGGGACTGGCTTATACTAATAGCTACGTTTTATGTAGCAGTGGTTGTGCCGTATAATGCTAGTTTCGAAACCGAGAGACCTTCTGTGGTGTTAGATGTGTTTGTTGAAGCGTTATTTTTTATAGGTAAGTACCTAGCTGCCCGTCACATATCGCATAAGCAAGTTCTAGTGCGGTATTTTTGTTATATCCAATTATAATATTTTGTCATTTTAAGTCGGCAGTTTTAACTAATATGGAGAAGTAATACTTGGAGAAAATCGTTTATTTTCAATCTCAGATATTAATTAAAGAAGCACAGTAATTTCTATGCCTGTTTCAAAAACTTGTTTAAACTTTGAAACAATATAGATGCTAAATGAGCGGAACAATAAAAAAATAAAAATATTCTGAAATTGTTTTTAATTACTTACCATGAAGAAACTTCTCAGGAGATAAAAGTAAAAGATAATAATATGAAGTTATGACTTATAATCAGAAAATAGAATTGTTTCTACGATCATTGGTCCACCTATGTTTCCGATTGTAGATCCTAATGGCTTTTAGGTTATATAAAACCAACTCAAACTGATCATTTAATTTCAAGGCATTCCAATCATCCTTTTCAACATAAAATAACAGCCATTCGCTGCTACGTTCATAGATTGTTAAATATACCAATGTCAAATTTAAATTTCAATAAGGAAGTGCAGATATTGCAACAATTATGTATTAATAATGATTTTTCTCCTGATATTGTACAGAGAACTGTTAATAGAATTTTGTTTCAGAAAAATAGAAATTTAGCTTTTCGTTCACAAAATGTTAACATTGATAATAATTACAATTTTAGATCTTCATCTTATTTAGGTAGTATTTCGGATAATATTTCAAAAATTTTAACTAAAAGTATTCCTAATCTCAAAATTTCCTTTAAAGTAAATAAGTCAATTCGTTAAAAATTTTCTAAAGTTAAAGATTCACAGGATAAATTGTCAAATAGCGGTATATATTTGTTATCTTGTAATGATTGTCATGTCACCTATGTTGGTAGAACCATTAGATCATTAAATATTCGTGTTAATGAACATTTAAAAAGACCTGAAAAGTCAGCTTTTGGACATCATATTAATTTTACTAACCATTCATTTTCACCTTTAATCAATAGCAAAATTCTTCATAATATTCATAATAATTTTGATTTTCATAAAATTAATTTATTGGAAGACTTAGAAATTCTAAGAGAAATTAAAAGGAACCCTAATAACTGTGTTAATACTCAAGTCAATTTAAATTGTAATTTTAAACCTTTATTGAAGTATCTTTGGGAATCTCATTAATTCACAGCTGATAGTTTGTTATTAGTATATTGGTAGTTTAACTTTAAAAATTTTTGTTTTCACTTAGTTGGTAATCCTTAGAATTGTAGAATGTCAATTTCCAATTTCATTTAACATTTAACCTCACTTTATTTCACTCCACGTGTTCGACATTGTTAGTCAATTTCTGTTTCTTTCTCTTGTTATTTACCTGTAATTGATGTTATATTTAATGTTGTATTTTGTTATGTCGAACTTATTAAGATTTTCAACGTTTCCTAAATTTTTTTTTGGTATCTAAAATTTAACGTAAGTAAAAAAAAAAATTTGTTTGCCTTATATAATGTCATTTCAACCTCTTGTTGATATTTTAGGAATAGCTCCGATGATGACTATGTAGTCGAAAGCGCTCAGCTAAGATTTTAATAAAAATTTTATACACACTTTAACATACAAATTTCTTTGGTTTTTCTTTAAATCACCGAAGTGTGTACTCAAGATACAGTCGTTATTATTTTTTAGGTTATATTTTTTAAAAATTATCTTTTGTATTTGTCCATAGATTTGGACTATTTCTGCTACTATAACGCGCATTGCCGCTTACTAGCATAATATAGATTACTAGATGTTTTAATCACTTGTTTGCAGTTTTTAATAAACTCTAGTTGTACATTTATACTTTTTACGCACTGAACTGGGATAAATAAATATTAAAACTCCAATAATTCTTCCGTAATCGCTCTCTTTATTTTTACTTTTCATTAAAAGTAGTCTCAATATTAAACGTCGTGAGGGAAACTCCTTGAAAAAACAATGAAAAAATTTCAAATAACAATTTGAATTGGAAATTTCGCCATTCTCAGAAGAAAATCGCTAACCGATCGCTGGCATCGTTTGGGATGAATTAAACATGTATTCGGATTTGACCACGTGTAAAGAAGGAAAAATTGGAACCCCTATAACCTACCATAATAAACAGAATATTTTGGATTGGTAATGAAAATCTGTTTTTTGCCACATACTCGTTATTGATTATCTCTATCAATATTGTAAATTTCAAATTACTTATTTTATTTAAAAAAATAGGTTACATTAGACTTACAGCTCATTGATGAAAATTTTATGGAAATGTTTATATAAACTCTACAAATATAATGTAATTTTACCGATTTACATGAAAATATCAATAATTTGTTTTCTTTTTTTATTACCCTGTAGAATTTTCATTGTAATTTTACCTCTAATTATTCACATAACTGTACAATAAAATTGCATCGTTTTGGGTAATTATTTGATAAATTTTCCAGAGTACTTAATCTAATTTAAGGTAGAATGTAATTTTACAAGATACTTTTACAGACATTTTACAATACATTATAAAATCACATTTTAGTTGGAATTCCACAGTGTTTCTTACTATAAACAATTGATTTTGCGATAATTTAATTCTATTTTCTCTGTAAACACACAACTGTAATTTTATAATAAAAATTGATACCGTCTTGGTACTTTAAAAAATTTACGGAAGTCTACTTCAAATATAAAATTTTATCAAGTTAGAATGTAATTGTACATAATACTTTTACAGATATTTTACAATTTAGTTTGAAATTCCACCACAGATAATACTGAAGATTAAATCGATTTTAGGATAATTTAACACTGTAGAACTTTCATTGTAATTTTACCTCAAATTATACACAGGACTGTAATTTTACAATAAAAATAAAAATACATCGTTTTCCATACTTGTTTAAAAATATACTAAAGTCCTAACCTACTTCAAATATGAAATTTCTTTTAAGTTAGAATGTAATTTTACAGAATACTAGAGACACTTTACAATATAAATTTACATTTTTATGGAAATCCAGAACAGATAATGCTGGCGATAAATAAATAATTTCTTAATAATTTAAGACTATTATAACGGTAGTACCTACTTTCATTTGATAATTTTTTGATAAATTTGCAATAGACCTTATGTAATTTTACAGAATAATTTCTTGTGTACTTTACAATATGAAAATTTTATCCGCAATTGAACAACGCATATTGTTGGTGACAAGTAATTAATTTTCAGATAATTTAACACTACTGTCACTGTAGTACCTTCATTATAATTATACTTCGAATTATACACACAATTGTAATTTTACAATTAAATTACAATTACACTTTACAGTTACAATTTACAATTAAATTACATCGCATTCTTATGAAATACATTTACAAACACTTTGCAGGTAATGTAAATTTACATTTTTGTTGAAATTTTGGTGTAATTTTACTGTAGTATACAAAGATTTCATATATTAAATGGAAAATGGCAATAATACTCCTATATTACGAGAATGATTTTTTAAATATGTTAATATTGTTCATATTCCTCAGTCAGTTAACTAATTTTAAATACATCACGCTTTTTAGAGGGCCCCTGTCGCGTATTGTTTATGAAACATTAATCTTAACCAGCCCCTTTTTAATATCAACGTCATTTTTCTTCCCTCCTAACGGCTTCTTCCCATAAATTCATATAAAAAATTGTAACTGAAGCCAAAGAATTTACGACAAAATAACGGTTCCATCTTTAGATCGTTGTCATTTTATTACTTTCTCATAATGTGTCTAGTGTTTGGCCCAAATGAAACAAGCCTCCCGGTATTGATCCAAGGTTATATTAAATTTAATACAAATTCCTGCAGGAATTCCTCCTGAGGTACCACCACAAGCAGTGACTTCTAAATTATTCTTCAATGATCGATCCTCGGCCGTAAAAGAACCGTAATATATTTTTTACAGCCCTATAAGTTTAGAAACGGCAAGAAGTTTACCTTAAAATTGCGTTCATAAGTTTTATTTGCGTATGTCTCTTGTTATGTTTTCGATTTTGCCTTTATTTGTTGTTTCACTTGAAAAAAATGGACCTTGGCGTTAGTTAAAAATATATATTTTTTTAATATCTATTAATTTACCACAATAATATGAAGAAACATTTTTGGAACCGCTGACTATATCAGTTTGTTACCACTGTGTTTTCTCAAAAAGAAAATAGAATTAAAAGTAAGACTAGAAAAATAAACAACTTCAAAATTTGCTTGAAAATTAAACAATAAAAGACGCATGTTTCTGTAAAACTAAAGTAGAACTAATGATAACCTAAAAAAATCCATTAGCAATTTTTGTTTACTACAAAAAAAGGAACAAAAAGCGTACTATCTACGGCCACAAATATTCACCTATATAACAGAAGTTCTCAATAGGTTTTATCTATGATGATTATTATTAATTTTAAGTCCCACTTTGCAGTTTTAACGGTCCTGATTATTGAAAAATTATTAACGCATTATTTATTAAGTATAACTCTAGTCATATGTATACTACGGAATGCAAAAAAGATTCATCTACATTTTTCTACGGTCTCAGAATTTTGTCTACGTTCACTGTGTGGCAATAACACTAGCTGTATTCCACTAAAAATAAATCTCTAAGATCTTAAATACTCACTTCATCCAGGGTGAATCACAACTTATCCAAAAAAAATTGGGTCATGAAAAATGGAAAAATATCTTGAAGAAAATTTTTGTAAAATCCTTACAGTTTCCGAGAAAAACATTGAAGTTGTAGTATTTACAACCCTTACATCACTGGGCCACTATAGTCTCTAGCGTTATTCGCGGTGAGCGCTGTACGCAATGCGCGCTCTCTCTCTCTTTCTCTCTCTGTCCACGTGGCTCCAGGCGATTCCGAATATTGAAATCAGATTTTATTATTAACGTCTCTGCGATAGTGTTTCCATTAGTTTTTCACGTGTCATAAATGGCTTACGTGTACATCAAGTAATGGTGAACTTTTATACTACTATAAGCTCAGTTTATCTCTGGGTTACTTCTGTATATCGAGGTGTATTAATAACTTACCGAAGAATTTTATAAAGTAATGTATATAAATTTTTTCTAAAGCAGCAATATCCGAAAAGGAATAGGGGTATATATTAAAATCTTCTGCTATCCCTGAACTTATAAGACCGCACCTAGATAGCTTAAAAATTCACGAAAATCAAAGCCTGAGGGTGGATGAACGAAGCAATCGATATAAGAAGCTTTGCTGTGACCATCGTTCCTCGGAGATATTTATGAAAAAAAAAACGCGACTGAAAAAAAGGCATTCGTTTTGACAAGCTCTCTTTTCGCTTCTTCGCTTTTCAAAGAAATTCCATAAAGGAAAATTTTACTTCCACCATTTACTCACTTTGGCATAAAAAAAGTTTATTTCAAATAAGAAAATAATAGCCTATAAATATTAGTACGTACGATGTAATTTTCCTTGACTTTCGTATTATTACAAATATTTTTTTCCAACAGCAAAAATTTCAGGACAAATACAGGGTGATTCACAAATGGTGACCAAAAGTGAAACCTCGTACTCTTTGGTGAATTTTAAGGGAAGTCTTTCCTTTAAAGTTTCGTGAAAAAAATACAGGGTGTTAAACTTCAAAAAATATTTATTTAATAATTTAAAAACTAGTAAGTGAAATAATTTTAAATTGGGCACATATTTTTATGTAAACATTGTCCAAGGCCTTTTTCTTTTCAAGTTTACATTGTCCAGTGGCGGAGATCCAAGGTATCGGTGACATATTTTTCTAAATAAAATAGTACGCCACTGCTTTACGGTAACAACCATGATATTTTCGGATTCATCTTTTAATTTTCTAAAAATAACTACTCTCTTGTCGAAAAAAAGCCTAATTTTCGAGTAAATTTGAGGTAATATTTTGTTGTCTTCATCGAACTAAAGTCCTGACAATTAATAGACTGAAAATCCCACATGACATAAATATGATTTTTCAGGTTTATCCTTCATGGAAAAATTCGTTTTTACCGTTTTGCTATAATTAAACACAATTCTTAATTTTTCCAACGAAAATGTACATGTAATTGAGTATTTTTATTTTAAGTATTATTGAAATATAAGGAAAATGTACGCAGCATTATTTTTTATGGTGAAAGTCCTGCTTTTGTCCTAAATAAACTTTTCATTTACTTTTTCCTCAATGTTTTTTATTTTGCGCAAAATTGAATGAACGAATTACGTTTATTTACTAATTGGTTACCGTCGCACCAAACTTCATAGTAAATATGCGTTACTCACACTCTGCATTTCTCCACTGCGCGATGATAACCATGACCACCGCTGTAAACAGTTTACAGATGTAGAAATGAATACGTACTGCGCGACGGTAACCATGACCACCGCTGTAAACACTTTACTCATTAGAGTTAAGTTGTCAGTATAATACAAATTTAACATCACCTTTTTAATGTATTTCGTAAGACTTATATATTAATTATATACATAGATAAATAACATTATAAACTAAATTTTCAATTAAAATTTTTTGCTACTAAAATTTCTAAGGGGGGCGGCGCCCCAGAGCCCTTCGCACCAGCCGTCACTGCTATTCTCATAAGTATATATCTCTTTTTCGTTTCAGAGTTTATATAATATATCTGGTAAAAAATTCTCCAACGAAATTAAACAAAATAAAATATTTCAAAAATTAGTTACACTTCAATCACGCCTACGTAATTGGATACTTGCGATTTATGGCGCCAGGGATATAATAACCACAATTTTTTTCGGGTGCCTACGAAGTGAGAAAATGGGAAGAAAATGAGTTATCACGGTAATGAGGCTTTCGTTTTCATTTAACATATAAATCCTGAAGCGCCACTGAGGGAACGAAAAAGGAAGCACGAAATAAAAGTAATAGGGTAGCTTAAAATTAAGTGCCATATCGTATTTCTCTTTCAGCTTACTGTATTATTTGAAAATTGCCGTCGAAAGTCACTTAAACATAATTTACGTGATGGAAAATTACATAAAGCGTTTCTAAAATATACTTATACTAAACTAAACCTAAAACAGAGACTTCTTGAAATTTTTCCACGCCCCAGTTTCCAGCTGAGGCGTGTCAATGCGTGTCATAAGCGTACAAATGGGGGAAGGCGTGCTATCATTTTCACATTTTATTTATTCCAATAAGTGTCGCTAAAATGAAGTCGCGTGTTAGTGGTCAATCTGATGATCGGGAGTAGTCCTAAACTACCGAAAGAAATTAAAATTGACAATGAAATATGCGATCCGTAAGAAGGTTTACGGAACTTTTACCAAAATTGACATATCTCTGTTGTATATTTAACAATTTTTGGAACCCTCTAAATGATACGCCCATGGAATCGCCTTACCACGGATTTACATATTGAAAATAAGTCTCTAGCTAAGTCTCTAACTTGTCACTGGAGTATTGGAAGTATGTTTAGAACAGAAAAGTAAAAGTGACTGCCGTTTTACAACCACCTTAAAACGTTATCCGAAAACTCCTATCTCCAGACTAGTTTAATAAAGAACCCGTTTCATCGTACCAAGGTTATTTAAAATTTAATATTTACGACTATTGTAGTGAACTTCTAAAATTCCCTTGACACATAAAACGTGCAGATAATAACTCAAGCAATACTTTTTCTCAGTCAACGTAATGGACCTATAAAGAGTTTATTTTACTCATAACACTTTACTACCAACACAAGATAAATTGTGCTATCGCTCAAAATAATGATTCGCTTTATAAACAACAAGGCGGAAAGTGCTGGGAAGTCGACGACATTTTGATTAAAGGTATAAATTCTAAACGTAATATAAGTATCATAAGCATCCACGATCAAAGATATTTAGTAGCTTATAATGTAAATATTGATGAAAGCCAATGGCAAAAAACGAGGCTTTCAGAACTTTACATTTTTGCAACTGTAAATATTTTTATAAACGTTTTTCCGCTTAAAAGATCGATAAATCTGGCAGTTTACCACGTCGGACTATCTCGAAATACATTTAAATGTTGTTTTCAATGTTGTTAAGCTGCTTTGAAACCTTTTTATTCTAGACACGAAATAGGTAGGTAGACAGCTCGCGGTTGTTAACTTAGGAACAACTTACTTAGAGGCATGTTCAGTAGTAGGGCTTTGCATTCAATAGGGGTAACTGCCCCTGTCGATCGATAGAAAATTATCAGGTTACGAATTTCGATGAAGGGCTAAACTCTTGATTTCAGCACAGGAAGTTCAGAGGTAGTAGAAAATTCAGGCCTCATTTCGTAAGTTAATTGAGAATATAACTCACTATTTTATTATGCAATGAAATCACGCCGCATTTTATTAAATAAATCTCATGTATAAAAATATTTGAGCATATACAGGGTTGGAAAATCCACATGGACTATCCGCCTATACATGAGAGCGACAAAGTAAAGTAAAGAAATCCGTGCGATAGATAAGGATGACTATAGTGAAGACGTTTCATAATCTGAATAGTCACGGCTCGTTTCGGGTTAGAAGTGGGAGTGACTATCCAGATTATGAAACGTCTTCAATGTAACAATCCTTGTCTATCGCACGGATTTCTATGACTTACTTTATCGTTCTCATGTAACGGTCGATGTACCATGGGGACTTTCCGAACCTGTATATTTACAAGAAACTGAATAATAAATATTTCTTCGAAAATTGTCATTAAAAGTTGACTTTTACATGATAAGTGTCAAAACAAGTTTATCTGTTTCCACCTAAGTAAATAGAGAATGCATTGTTTTCAAGGAGGTCAGTGGATTTTACCGCAGAAGTAGAAGTTGCTATGGACAACGGGAAGCAAGTGAGGTAACTTACCTCCCTAGGGAAAAAAGCGATTTCGAGTTATAAATACATATTTCCATATCACCGGAGGCTCAATATTATCTGACCGATTCATTAAAACAGCATGATGCGACGTACTACTACAACCTGGAGTTGAAGTGTCATTTTAAAGAATCCTGTTGGCTATTTCATTTTTGTTACTTAAACTGTCAGCAACATAACTTTCTGCAATTGTGGCTGATTTCTACCCGCCATATCTCTTGATTGCTAATACATCAACTCCTGTATTAGCCAGTAACGTGTCCGATGTTCTTCGGAATGAATGACCTGTATATGTTTCAGGATGTTCTAGTTTCAAAAACTGTGTAATCCTATTAGGAATCATAGAAAGGGTATTCTTGCCGACTGGTTGGTTGTAACATCTACCTGCTTGATGGCGCATAAAAAGGCGTGATATTTCAGTTTTAATTTCCAATGTAATCTTAATAGGTATATCTAGACCGTCACTACCTTCATTAGCAAATATGTGTATTGAGTGCCTGAACGAGAAAATCGTTGATTTGTTCTCTTGTAAGGCGTTCGACTTTTTAGGTGTATAGCCGTCATTCTTACGTTTCAAAAATAAATGCTCTCAGTTTGGGATATTTTGATATATCCACGTTCTCCTCTATGAAAATAGTGGACTTAATCATTGAGTATTCACTCCACAAACTCGCCGGTAACTTTAAAGTTCTTAACTTCTCCATGAAATATGCCAGCAATAACATTTCAGAAACACCAGTATTTTTGTTCTGGCACCATTCTTTGAAATTTCTATATGCACTTTCGACTTCTCGAGCAATAAAAATTCGCAAGCATTATATTTGAAAATCACTTATTTAGAAATAATAATTCAAAACGAGCAAAATTGCAACTTTATGTAGCTAACATCTTAGAAACGACAAAATCCAAACAACCAAGGCGACTTTGCAAGATTTCGAATAGTGTCGAAATGAATTGATTAAGAAATGTTAAAAAATAAAACCTAATCTTTACTTCATGAACCATAAAGGACTGTAGGAGCAGATAAAATGTTATACACCACGCAGTAGTTAAGTATAATTTACCTCCTTTATGGTGTAAATAACAATTTTTCTCTATAAAACTTAAAAGTCGTTTAGGTCCACCTACAAAAATCGATGAAATTATAGATCTATTATTTCCAACAAAAATCAACGGTCAGTAATTAATAAATTAATTAACAATCAATTTAACAGTTAATCATTTCTTTTGAGTGTCCATCTGGGGAAGACTCGATATGCTCCTCCACCTTCTAATGGCCTTTACGAAAAGATGTAAAACCGTTGGTCCCTTGTCTAAACAATGTTGCTAAGTATAATATTTTCGATATAATTTAATATGGGCTAAATTTGAAATGGTGAATGTCCTTTGAGTGTTTTTGAATCTTGGATTTTTACAATAATAATTCTTATCCTCATATCATTTATTGTTAAATTCAGTAGTTCGCTTCTACTATATGCGCCATGCCGAAGTAGTAAATCTATTAGTAAAATCTCTTCTTCAAAAAAATATTTTAGAAAGGTTATAAATACTATAAAATATATCTTAATGTCTGCAGTTATATTCCTTACGCAACATCTGGATAAAGCTGTCAATAACTAATAAACTTTGTCTTCTGTATCTAATATTCTATCACACATTTATTCAGTTCACAGTAGTATCATAAAAACTGTTAAGAGATAAACTGTTTAGATACAATAATTTTAAGAATCGAAAACTCAAATACGAAATTAAAAGGAGTGGTGAAAATTTAAGTAAGTTCGTCTTTGTTAATATTTCAAAACCTCTGATTTAAATATTTAGGTACAAGTACAATTTAGCTTTTTGCAATAAATAACCGGGACAGTTTCTCAAAACTAGGAACAACTTCGGTAATCTTTGGATTTTGCTGTAAATTGCTTTCAGTACAGATTTACATTTCATTACAAACTGTTTTGCAATGTCTCGGAATGAGATTTCAGCCAAAGTTAAACTTCAAAGTGTTGTCTGGTCAAACTGGAAAAGAACGAAATTAATTTATCAGAACCGATCCCATATTTTAAAATTACCGACTAACTTTAAATGAACCATGGAATGCTTCCATTAAAAAGTTTCTGAGTACATTTTGGGATATGAAAAACAGAACAAAAACGTAATGCAACCTGTGCTGGGGAACGATAATTTATCATCACATCCTTTTACATTATTTGATAAATACAAGCAGGGAAAATACAATTTTCTCTGAAATTAATTAATTTATGCAAGTACATATCAATAATTGCGTTTAGAACACAGTAAGTACATTTTCAATACTGTTTTAATTAACATGCGCATCTATAAATATTTATATATTATTTAGTTTTAATAATTAGTAATAAATGTTTCCATAATGTATTTAAAATTATTTAGTTTGTCTGATTATTATGCAGCGTGAGTTATTATAGGTAGCATATTATTTTGTTTATTAATTAATTAAATATTTTTTTATTTCACATTCCACAATGGCTATTTGAAATCGCAGGTATAAAAAATATCACGTATTTAAATAATGCTCTTCATATTTGTACGTATGTAAAAGTTTTTTGTTGTCACCTGTTCCATGGTTGTAAATAGTTATTTTTGATACTAGATTGTGAAATGCCATTTTTGCATTCGAGAATAAAAAAGTATTCGAGAATGAAAAAGTATTTCTCAATCGAGTATCAATCAATAGTTTTCGAAAACTGCATTCCACAGTTTAAAAATGACTAAAAAGAGACAATTTTGATATTTACAGTTAATTTATTTGTCGTCTACAATTTAATACACATATTCTAGTAACAAATATTCTTTGACGCGTTAATAATGATAGCAAAACAACAAGCTTTAGTTTTTTTAAATTTTGAGTTGATAGCAGTTTATTAGTTTATTCAATAATTTTGTCAATGAAATTGAATAAAAACATAAACATATTGTCAGAAAGTGATGAAGATGTATCATGTGAGGTGTCTGAAGCAGCGAAACGTGCAATTTCTGGACTTATTCCCAGCAAATCGATCAGACATTTTAAAATCGAAAGATTGTAGGAATGGTATGATTCTAAGAAATTAAAAAATGTGTCTGAAAGTGTGATATGGAAGAGAACATTAAACGTCAAACAAAATATAGACAGAGAAATATTCGGAATTAGTACTGTATTTGAAAAATAGATGTGTAGGATATCGGAAAAAGTCAACAGTTTTAACAAGAGCGGGGATTGAGAAATTCTTACAATAGATATTAGTAATTCATTAGTATTTTTATAGATTTGTTGATAAAGTAACTTACATTGTTTCAGGTTATTTTAATATTTGGCATATATGATTGCACGTCGCTATACAATGCATGCCATTTTCGCTGTCATGCTAGGATATCTCGATAATTATTAAAAACGGAAAATTTTTTGCGATATGGTTTTACTTGAGTTTATATATGATGACTTCTCATGGAAACCATGGTGGAAATATACAATGTCACACTAAAAAAATAACAACATTCAAGAAAGGGCCGGTTTTGACCATCACTGAAAACAAATGTACTACTAAACTTAATTTGGTACTACCTGCTGCCCCCCTTGGCGACGCCCTTGCTCAGGAGACCGCGATGCGATCGAGACGAGCGAAATTTAAATGAAATTACCTAAGACAAACGGCCCGCCTTTCTACAGGTGGTATGCAGCGTCTAAATCTTGTATTTTGCAACTGAATACCTTCGTGAATAATCTCTAGTAGCTCATTGTACTTTTCAGATGACATACGGAAGTATTGAAAAAATCGCTGTTCGTCCAGTAACAATATTTTTTTAATAAAATTTGAAATTCACCCTCTACTTTCTGCTTCTGTTAATTGGATAAACCCAAAATCTTGCGTGCTTTTTTCTTTGGCGCTTTTCTTCCGCTTTAAATAGAAGAGCCAATAAAAAATTCCATAGAACTCATTTTCTTAACTATTAAAACAATATTTTCAAATATTCAAATATTTTCAAATAATGCTCTCCTAAAAAAATAGATGCTGAATAAACAGTAAAATTTTGATTCAAACAAATAGGTATTACTATACACACAGGACTGGTTATCGATATGAAAATGAAAATCCATATATTATTTCAGTTACTCTGTTATAAAAACTATTTAAAGAAACAGATAATATCAACGATTTTCCTAATAATATTTATAGATTAAAATAACGAGCATTCAAATAAAAACGAAGTCAAGTTGGCACTGTCCTCTATTGGCCCTATCAATTTTTTTTTTGATTAAGCGAAATGAAAAACGGCCTCTACTAAATAGGACCATACACAGTCCATTGAACATTAGGGATGGTAACATTATTACTTATTTCTTATTTTCATAAATTTCCACTAAAAATAAAATTACAGACAAGATTGCTTGTGAATCATTCGTTCTGTTCAATAGAAATAATTTCCATTTTGTTTGAAAAATAAATTTTTTCAGAAATAAAAAATAAGGTTTGCAACCCCCAAACACAGAATCACTTATGAAACAACTGCTCTTTTATAAGAAGGAATTTCCAATTTGTTTCATTCCATAATATTGATTAGAACCCGAGATATCACGGAAATACTGTTTCTGGGGGTGAGGGGTAGTTTGCATCCATTTATATCCGTTTTAGACCAATAGAAAAAATTATTCGTATGATTAGAGAAGAAGCACAAACTTTTTATTTTAAAATGTTAATTCTAATCGTACAGACATTTTTCGCACACTAGGGGGTTGTTCACCCTCCTAAAAAACGAGCTTAATTTTGTCAGTTTGTTTACATTAATCATATTTTAAAAATTTTTTGAGTAAATACGAATTTTTTATAAATAAAAAATGTTTGAAAAATACATTTTTTCCGAAATAAAAATTAAGGGTTGCAACCCCCAAACATGGAATCACCTGTGAAGCATCTGTTTTTTTATACGAAGTAGTTTCCACTTTGTTTCATTCCAAAATATTGAAATATTGATTAGAACTCGAGATATCGCGGAAATACTGTTTCTGAGGGTGAACATAAGGGGTAGTTTGCATCCGTTTAAATCCGTTTTAGGCTAATAGAAAAAATTATTCGTATGATTAAAGAAAAAGTAAAAACTGTTTATTTTATAATGTTAATTCTAATCGTACAGACATTTCTCGCACTAAGAGATTGTTCACCCCCTAAAAAGAGATTTTAACGAAAACCCCGAACAGGTCAATTTCATTTTGTTTACATAAATCATATTTTTACTTATATAAAAAATGTTTGAAAATTATAGTTTTTCTGAAATAAAAAATAAGGGTAGCAACCCCTAAACACGGAATCACTTGTGAAACATTTGTTTTTCTAAGAAGTAATTTCAGCTTTGTTTTTTCCAAAATATTGATTAGAGCCCCAAATATTTAGAAAAAACTGTTTTCGGGGGCGAATATTGAGTGTATTTCACCCCCTAAATATGTTTTTCCGCTGATAAAAAACACCTTTTCCATAGAACTAATTTTCACTTCTAAAACAATACTGCAACTATTTAAAGGAGAGCGCGATTGTGTGCAATTGTCAAATGCGACTGATTTTGTAATAAAAGACCGCGATCAGCTCAGCTCAGAATGGTCCGCGATGCGACGGAATCGCGACAGCGTTCTCTCCTCAACACTTCATCGAAAAGGAAATAAACTGTACACGAAGATTGATCCTGGATATGAATTTTTAAACAGTGGACACAGAGAATAAAATTTCATCCATTAAGATATTCCCATTTCGTACACGGTTAATTCGGCAGCACGATCCCCTTTTATATATTTGTGCCCCGTTTCTGCTTCCATCGGTTTTTTTATTATCTTTTTACGATTCAATCGGGCATCCCGCCGGTCGGGCCGGAAATTATCGACCACTTGTGGGAACCGTAAACGGGGTCTTAAACCAATCTCTGTTCCTATACTTCGTTACAAAACGTTGATCCATAAGGAGAGTAATAAAATATCGGATCCTTTATATCTACCCCCCATTGTTGGAGGATACACAGGAACTGCTTACCGAGACAATGCCGAATACAACGATACAATATTCCGATAAATAAAATAGAACGAGATTTTTTTGTGTCGCATCCGCAATTATCTCAACCCTTACAAATCGAAATGAGAAAGAATTCAGAGTATATCTAAAAAAAAAGTGTTTGGAAATAGGTAGGTAGCAGGTTATTAAATTCACTAGAGATCAGAAATGTTAGGGCGGCTTCAATGTGGTACAGGGTTGGTTGTAGGTGTAATTTTATTCAAACAAAAAGTGGCACAACCGTTATAGATGTCACTTATAATGTATTGTAAATTACATAGATGGAAGGGGTTAAAATGAAAGGAAGAAGTATCTGACAATAAATTTAAAAAATATTAGTTTGTGAAATCAGAATTTCAAAGAAAATGAAATGTTAAGAAATTTAAAAATAGTAATGAGTTGTGATAACAAAAATTAAATTGATTTTGTTTATAAATGAAAGAATTATTGTAAAATAGTTATATAGTCCTGTAGCCAGGAGGGTCCCAATTGCCTCCATCATTTGTAGTCTGTTTGGAAATGAATTAGAGTAATAAAACCCCGAGATAAGAACCGGCCATGGGCGTGGTAATATTTCGTTTCAGGTAATTATCGGGTAACACTAATGCTAACAAAAATGACAGGGATTTGAAAATCGACTATCTACAGACTTTTAAAGGAAACAAAAAATGAACAAGATACTGTAAATCCCCCAAAATCATCTACAGGGAGGTCAAAAGTCGTTATAGATGATTTCTTCAAAAATGTCATTCGCAGAAAAGTACACTCATTTTATTTTAAAAAAGAAATACCAACGCTAAACAAAATTTTAAGTGAACTTTCAGAGGACAACGATTTGCCAAAAATCAGTAGAAGCAAATTATGGGCCGTCTTACGAGAGTTGAATTTTTGCTGGGAAAAGCAGAACAGGAAGTCAGTTCTTATCGATAAAGATGAAATTATTTGTTGGCGAAGATCCTACTTAAGATCAATTAGAAAATTCCGTGACGAAGGGAGGAATATTTATTATCTAGACGAAACTTGGGTCAACGAGGGATATACTGTAACAAAAGTATGGCAAGATAAAAATGTAAAAAGTTTTCGACAAGCATTTTTGGATGGACTTTCAACAGGGTTCAAGGCACCTTCAGGTAAAGGGCGAAGATTAATAGTGACACATATAGGTAGTGCCAGTGGTTTTGTAGATGGCGGTTTACTTTTATTTGAATCTAAAAATACAGGTGACTATCACGAAGACATGAACGCAGATGTTTTCGAAGAGTATTTTACACAGATGTTGGATCTTATTCCTCCGGGGTCTGTAATTGTCATGGATAATGCCAGTTACCATTCACGGCAGACCGAGCGGACGCCTACGACTGCTTGGAGGAAAGCCGATATAATTCAATGGTTATCCGGAAAAAACATTTCTTTTGAAACAAATATGGTGAAAAAGGAACTTTTGACACTTGTCAATCTTAATAAAGATCAGAAAAAATATGTTATCGATGAAATGGCAACAAATCGCCAAATAACGGTACTACGGTTACCACCTTATCACTGTGAACTTAACCCAATCGAATTAGTCTGGGCGCAGGTAAAAGGAGATGTAGCGCGAAATAATACGACGTTTAAATTAAGTGACGTGAAAATTTTGTTAAAAAATTCCTTGGAACGAGTAACTGCAGATAACTGGCAAAGATGTATACATCATGTACAAAAAGAAGAGGAGAAAATGTGGGAACTCGATAATTTAATTGACGTTACTGTGGAACCTATCGTTATCAATCTAGGAGACGAAGATAATTCATCAGAATATTCAGAGGATGAATTTTAATATACCTACTTTTTTATTTTCTTTATTGTACATTTATACAACACTACATTTACTCACCATAATTTGAATTTTCAAAATACATATATTTTTGTGTGGAATAAAAGTCTATTCATTAAATTTAAATAAATATTTTGATAATAATATTGAATAATTTTATTTGAATTACTAAAAACCCTCTTAACCCGGTTATGATGCTTAAAGTAGCCTCATGTTTTGAAATGCTGTTTTTATATTGTTTACTTATAAGAGAAATGGACCGAGAAATTGAAGCGGCACAGACAAAGACGCATTGTCGGGGATTAAATGTTAGCTACCTGGTACAATTTAGTACAACCCGGTCACACAAAGTTTTTTTAAAAGTACACCTCATCAGTCAAATATTGAATATAAGCACCAGTACTACATTTATTTACGATTTGCATACATAATAAGCTTTTATTACTCTCTTTCATTTCTAAACAGACTATAATATTGATCTATCGAATCGGTGGAAAAAGAAAAAGGTTGATTCTTTGAAACTATTAAATGCTTGGTACTTATCTGTGACGCCTTAAGATGTAACAGGACACGCGATGAGGAAGTACCTTTTCTGCGGGACGAGGGATGGTCGCTGACCGAGTGGATGGTATTTAAATCTGCAGCAGTTTCTTTTTCAACCGATGACGAAACTCTGGCGTACAAAACTCTGGCTTATAGAACTCGCTGGGGGAGTTCTCAAAAAAAAATTATCGTAGGATAAAAAGTACTACATCTAAAAGTGTAGATAAAAACAAATAAATAACGTTGTTCTGTAATGAGTTAGGGCTTGAATTATATTTTTATAGAAATTTTGTGCACGCTTACCTCCAATGCCGAATTCCCTAACAATGGAGACATAACAGACAAATATGGCTCAATTTAAAAGAAAATCTGGCACGCTCTTCAACTAAAACTTACTAAAACTAAACAGCGATGCCTTTTATTGCGAATCCTGGTTTTAATCCGTGCAAATCACATATAATAATTAGCAATAGTAATTATTTTGCCGACACTCACGACAGCTAGCCATTTTACAAAACTCGAACAAAAACTCTACGAGAAACGCTCTACTCTACGCGAAGCGACGTTTTTCGGCAACCGATAGTGTTATCTTCCTCTTTTTTAAAAATTTGAATACAAATACCTTTCCACTCGCCCATAGATGTCCCTCAGTGTCCGAAAATATTATTTATATATTTAAAAGCGCTTATTATATCAATGATATATACCAAATAAAATAAAATCTTAACAGTGCATAGAGAATTATTTTGAATTTATATATTTTTTATAGGAAAACTATTAATTAAAAATTTAAAATTTATGTGGTAATTGACTTTTTACGATGAAAGGAATTTAATAAGAAAAGAAAAAAAATGTGAAACTTCCTCATTGTGGGTGATTTCCACCCACCATGTCTCATGATTGCTAATACATCAACTCCTGTATTAGCCAGTAGGGTTGCCGATGATCATCGGAATGAATGGCCTGTATATGCTTCTGGATGTTCTAGTTTCAAAAATGTACGATCTTATTAAGAATCATAGAAAAGGTATTCTTGCCGACTGGTTGGTTGTAACATCTACCTGCTTGATAGCGCATAAAAAGGCGTGAAATTTCAGTTTTAATTTCCAATCTAATCTTGACATATTTTTTACTTTGACTTTATTACGACGCGGCTACGCCCCTTAGTATATGCAACCTCATATACAAAATGTGTTCACAGCGAACAGTTAGATGCGACAAAAAAATTTACTTGCCTTATGATGATAAACTAAAAATAAAAGAATTAGGTGGGCCAACACCACAATTAAATATTGAAGTTAGTGGAATAAGCCGAAGTAAAAGTTATAAAAGACAATTTAACAATAATGTATACACAAAAGCAGAGTGGGTGTGCGGGTGTGATATCAAAAATACACTGTTTTGTTTTCCATGCTTACTTTTCGATGGGGATAAAGCATGGACAATATACAGTGTGAAAGATTTAAGTCATTTAAGTCATTAGGTAAAATAAAAATAGGAAGTCAGTTACATTCTGGCTATTGGGATAATATACGGAAACACAATGAACAGGTAACGAAAAATCGTTATGTATTATCTAAAATCATAGATTGCAAAAAATTTTGCGGAGCTTTCGAATTAGCACTTCGCGGACACGACGAGACAGAAAATTCGGACAACCCTGATGTGTTTCGTGGACTCATAAATTTTAGTGCAGATCTTCACTACATATTAAAAGAACATCTTAACCACATAGGTATGATCGGGATTTTCTGTGATTGTACCGGGAATTAGCTGTAGGGTCCCGGATTTCGGATTTGTACATATAATCTCCCGGAATATAATATATGTACATATATATATATAAAAAGATAAAGAGAAAATCATAACACGGAGAGGAAAATTAAAATTCGTTGAATCGTTGGTAAACTTCACAAACGATTTTTTTGTTTATAAACAATATTCAATAATTTAATAAAATATATGTATTTAGTTTATTCCAATTTATTTATATCGTCAGTAGGTAATTCATGAATAGATATTTCAAAAAGGTATCAATTTCAAAAATCGTTCTCGTGAAAATCTGTATTTTTGTATAAATGGATTGCTCCTTGAAATTTAGAAGTGCCAGGAAAACGCGTGACCCTGAAAATTTTTAAATTTTTCGCCTGCGGCGTCATTTAGAGACTCTCCGGACACTTAATATCCCGGAATTCAATTCAACAAATGTAACAACCCTAAGCAGAACACATTTAATCAATGTTCACGCGCCGCCACTGGTGGCAGCAGATACAATGTTATACGCTACGCAGCAGTTAAGTATAATTTACCAGTCTCGGACTCTATTGCCAGCCTTCGCTCCGCTAGGGCGCAATATCGTCATCGACTGGTAAATAATACGTACCTCCTTTATGGTGTAAATAACTGTAACTGTTTTTGAAATATTAATTCCTCATTTAATTGCGCATTGTAATAAATTGTAATATGCGATTAGGATAATAAGCGAGGATAATCATCAGAAGTTTTAAATTTCACGGCATTTTAATCAAGTCGCAAGATTCAGCCCAATCGTGAAAATTACGCAGAGATTCCGATTTCCCTACCCTGATTCCGCTAAATTATAAATAAACGAATATTCCCCGGCGGCTATGGAGCAAACCCTCCGCTCTAAAGGCAAAATGAAATTTTAAGAGAGAGTTTATTAAGGTCATGGCTACACCTTCCTTCCGCGGGGCTACAATTATCTCTCCTAGGGTCGTAATGACGTTACAAAAGGGATCAGTTTTGTGCTTTGTGCGGGGCAACATTCCAGTTTTCAGGAAACTGAAAGCTGGAAAACCTATGTGGAGGTCGTAACGCGGGGCGTGTGTCAGTTTTTGTTAGCGGTGGCCTTTGTCGTAGTCAGAAAGAGTGAGAAAGAGTTTTTGTACAAGGTAGTCGGAGATTTGTTAATCAAACTTTAGGAATAGGTAGATTACAGCTTCATAATAAAGAATTGGACCCTTATCATTTCTAGGGGATGATTTCTAGACCCACGAAGGGAACTTTCATGACAAAACATGTCCCAGCCAACAATGAATTACACCAGCATCTAGTAAATGGCTGGTAAGAAACGACTATGCAAAGTAAAAACAAAAAATGATACAGAAATTAACAAGAACGAAATACACGGCCAACCTCCCTCAGTCTCAGTCACAGGGCAGGCTTTAGGGTGCCGCTAGATACATATCGAATAAATTGATCGATGCGAAGCTTTAGATCAGAGGCAAACATGTACATGTTATTATATAATGACGCGGATAGCAAGATTACTAAATTGTGAAGTAGTTGACGTTTCGCCATCATTAAGTAGTAAAAATAGCATCTATTAAAAACTTCAACCGTTTTAGATATGCGCCCGTGACTTCAGTAAATGTTTTCGTTTTTGAAACGAGTATTTACCGAACACTTAGAACAACTGTTTATTATTTTCTACAATCGCTTTCCTTATTAATTAGAAATTATTATTTTGTTAACTTTTGCTGGTATAGTAAGTAAGAGGGATATTTTGTTTACTAATATTATCACAACATGGCATTTTGGAGACCTTTTAAAACGGAACAAAACAAAATTTACCACCAATATAATAAAATTGTTTGAGGACATAAATAATTAAAATATGTTGTTGGCCAAATGAACATATAATAGAAATTTTCTACACATTTTATACAAATTATTATAATTTTTTACCTTTAGCAGAAAATTTTTTTAGGGACGCCTATGAAACTTATTAAATTTTATTACCAGACGTTTTTTTTGCATATTCAACTGACTTCGGAAGGAATAATCCTTCTGAGTATAGACTTATTATTACATTCCCGATCTGTATTCATCAGGTAACCTTCTTGTAAATGGACTTAATAAATATTAATCGACTAATTATAAAGGGATTTAATCATGAAAATTAAATTAATTAAAGGACCCCGCACAAATCTTATGGAAATTGGGTCCCGGTCAAATTCGCTGAATTTTTGATATGTGATAGAGTTCATCATACTGGTCAATTGTCTCAATGGCCACAAAGCTCAAAAATGGATAGTTTGGTCGGTACAGAGCTTTAAAGCTCCGAATATCCTCCACGGATTTATGTATATGCGCAGTGTGTATAGACTTTTGAAATAGCCTATTTCATTTTTTTTATTATCTAGGTTTATATTTTTGAGGTTGCTGAATTCAGATCTGTTGTTAGATTTTCAAAATTGACAGTTGGCAGCTGTCAAATAGCTGTCAATGTGCTATAATAAAGCCAAAAACTTGTTTTTTTATGTTTTATCTTTCTTTTTTTTTAGTTCGATAAGTTCAAAGACGATATCAAATCAATAACAATGACTATCGGCAGCTGTCATTTAGCTGTCAACAATTCTTCAAAGTCCGGTAATAAAGTCAAAAAATTATTTTTTGTTTATAACTTCAAGTTTTTTAGATAAGTGAATATAAATATGATATAAAATTATGTAGTCATCAGCTTACAGCTGTCAACAAGCTGTCAACTAACTGTCAAAATGCAATAATAAAGTCAAAAAGTTACTTTTTTTAAAAAGCTTTAAGTTGCTTAGATCACTGAGTTCAAAAGTGATGTCATAAACTTATATCATGTTTGATTTCTTATCCACAAAGTTAAGCACAAAAAATAAGTTACTTGCTCTATTATTGCATTTTGACAGTTAGTTGACAGCTTGTTGACAGCTGTAAGCTGATGACTACATAATTTTATATCATATTTATATTCACTTATCTAAAAAACTTGAAGTTATAAACAAAAAATAATTTTTTGACTTTATTACCGGACTTTGAAGAATTGTTGACAGCTAAATGACAGCTGCCGATAGTCATTGTTATTGATTTGATATCGTCTTTGAACTTATCGAACTAAAAAAAAAAAAAAATAAATCATAAAAAAACAAGTTTCTGGCTTTATTATAGCAAATTGACAGCTAGTTGACAGCTGCCAACTGTCAATTTTGAAAATCTAACAACAGATCTGAATTCAGCAACCTCAAAAATATAAACCTAGATAATAAAAAAAATGAAATAGGCTATTTCAAAAGTCTATACACACTGCGCATATACATAAATCCGTGGAGGATATTCGGAGCTTTAAAGCTCTGTACCGGCCAAACTATCCATTTTTGAGCTTTGTGGCCATTGAGACAATTGACCAGTATGATGAACTCTATCACATATCAAAAATTCAGCGAATTTGACCGGGACCCAATTTCCATAAGATTTGTGCGGGGTCCTTTAATAAGCGACAGAACTCATAAAAATAAGAGGAAAACTTCATACTTAAGTATGTTTTAAAGCTTCGTTTTTGAGATAGAGTGTGTTAATGTTAATAAAACAAAACCACTTTATTTATTCCAATATTTCAAAAGTTACTTGGTCGATTTTAATAAAACTTTTCACTAGTAATAAGAAAGCGGTTTAGTTTGATGCAATTTGATTTTATTTAATTATTCCAAGAATATCAGCACTAGCGAAGTTTTTTTTGTAACCAATTTTATTATTTATTTTTAAACATTTCAATTGTGGAATTGTTTTGATTGTTGGATTAATTACTTACCAGGGATTATCAAAATGTACGAGGTTACGAGGGTTATTAGAATAAAAAGTCATTTTATTAATTAAATTTATTTTTCCATGAGGTGGTTAAAAGAAATTTAAATTTTTTTCAAAAACTAAACAAGATAGATAAAAAATGCAAGAAAAAAATAAACTGATTTTTAGTTATTCAATCTAAAAATAATATCAAATTTATAAAAAAGCAGTGGCAACAAATTTTGTTTAAAGTATCTAGTTAGGATGCCCTAGCGCCCGTCTCTAGAATAATTAAGTATAATTATATGGTATTAAGCCCCAGTGGCGGCTCGTGACATTGTGAATAGGTGAGACCCGTGGCTTTTTTACCAGGTCGGCAAAAAAGAAAAAAAGAAAAGCACCGCTGGCAAAACTTTTTAAATTTTCAAGGTCAAACGACTAAACGAGTGGAAATTTTTAGTTGCTTTTACAATATTATAAAAAAACTGATGTTCAGGAGCAGGATTTTCAATGTGATTTTATAAAATATACGCAACTATTTGGATATTTTATAAATCCGCTATCAAATAATGATTAGGAATAAATTTCCACGTTATTTTTTATTACGGAGATCTTCGCCAATAGTCCTACTATAACCGTAAATTAAAAAATTATATTATTAATAAGAATATCAGGACATTAAAAATTGCATTTACAATAAAATTAAGTAACAGAAAAAGAAAACAAAATGATATATTTACGTAATAATTAACAAAATTGTTCCTACTTGGTTTATGAATGTTAAAAAATATAAAAAATATAATAACAAATTTTCATAAGGTAGCCAGCCAACTTATATATTTACATCTAAAACAACGCCGCCAGCTTTTCGTTTGTCTCCACTTTTAACAAAATATTTTAAAAACGTAGTGAATGTTTTTATAAAACAGGTTTTTCGTCTGCCTTTTAAATTTGCAAATTTAATAATGTTTTCATAAAATTGAGGATCGGACTAAGACTTGGCAATAGTTCTTTTTCTATCGTCATAAATTGTTTAAGCATTCTTGTGTCATGGTATTTCTAAGTCTTAATGCTCTTAAGACACAAAAGCTTGTTTCTACCGAGACACTTGTTGCAGGAATTGTTAAAACTGGGTAAAACAATTTGTATGTTTCCGAAAATACCATTTTAAATTCCTTGTATAATATTTCTATCGCTTTTTTAACTTCTAAATTGTTCGTCTCTGTACAAAATATAAGTTCGTTTTTCAATCTATCTATTTCAAAAACGTTTGGATACATTTGTAATATACATTCAAACGATTTTTCGGGTTTGTTTGCATATTAGGGAAATTTTGAGGAATCTATTAAAGCAAAAAATTTTAATTGTGAAAATTTCCAATAACGAGTAGATACTTAATTAAGGGGAAGTTTTTTCGAAAATATTTCTAATTCTTCGCAACATTTGCCCCGTTGACTTTGGTAGTCCAGTAATATTTTTCGTATAGTTTTTGTAAGAAAACATAAGGCACAACAAAAACGAAGAGTATTAATTTTACCTTCGTTGATCAAAGTGATGATACTAGAAAAACTAAGCTATTAGTCTAGCTCTATTAAGCTAGTATAAGCTCACTGGTGTTAAATTCTCTCTTTTAGCACAAGGGTTGACGATCAGACTTGTTCTGTTTCCTCAAAACAAATATTCCCCTTAGTTCGTTGACTCGCTTGTAGAATCCTGTTAATTAGCGAGGGATTTTAAGGATTATGCAAGATCCCACAGCAAATTCCCAGAGCTAGTAGGTAATTACTTTTCATATTCCAAATTCGTACTTTTAACGCTACAGCCGAGGCTATAGCTTTCCTGATAAAGCAGGGCCACATGCTTACTATTATATCTGTTCGTTCACTTTTTGTTGCTCGAAAATTAACATAATAGGATGTAAAGGGAAGAATAAAGTCAAGCTTTAAATCATATTAAAATAATCGTTTCTTTCAAAAGCGTTTTGTTGTTAAAGGTACACATCTCGATTTTTTTTTCATGGAGGGTAAATTTAATAGAAACACAATTCGAGGAATGAACGACAAAAAAGGGAATTTGATAGGAAATCACAAGAATTTCCTGTAAAATTGTGCTCAAATAAAAGAGAAACTTTTATCGAAATACGATTTCAACTACATACAGGGTGTCTAAAACAGTGTGTACAAAGGATTTGGAGGGGTGCTAAGATTCAATGGGCATCAATATTTTTTGCAGATGGATCTTTTTTAATAATAATAAATTTTAATTTAATACTGCCTTACCACATTGATACGGAGAAAACTCATGCATTTTAGCTACCTTTAAAAAATCCTTTCTGCATAAATCAAAATTCTGGAATCATAACAAGATTTCGATGTTTCTAAAATAGGTACTTATTAAATCTATTATGATTATACAGGGTGTTTCAAGATTAAGTCGACAAACTTTAAGGAGATATTCCTCATAAAAAAAAATAAGAAAAAAATCAAGTATAAATTTTTTTCCAGAGACGCTTCATTTTCGAAATATAGGGCGTTAAAGATTTTTAAAAAAATTCGAATTTTTTAAATAACTGCTAAATGAAGAAGGCTATTTAAGCCAAATTTGGCATGACACATCTTCTTATAAGATACCATTTTTCCATAGAAGTAGAAGTCCCGCAAGCAACCAGTGGCGGAGTTATGGGGACTCAGGCTCATTAAATTATAAAAAAAATTAATACGGCCCTACTGAAAATAAAAAATGATGCTGTTTTAAGATAGAACAGTTTGTTATTGACAAAAAGTGTACATTCATTTTTTTTCCTAACTCTTATAGTTTCATGGCAAAATTGATTTTTCGGAAGGGTGCTTCTGGATTCTGTCGATAAAGTTTAGGAAGACGTTCCTCATAAAACCTAAAAAAATATAGTACCTACTAAAATTGGTGTTATTCTCGAGTTTGTGTGAGTCAAATAAGCTTTTTTATCTCCCCTTCCCTTGGGTTTAACCAGTAGTATTAAAATTATTTAGAAAATGTTTCCTTTGCTGGTAGTCTGCGATGAGGAAATCTTACTGCATATTCACGGCGAGCCGCCAAGGAATTTCCATCACAAAAACCATATAGAAAGCATATATCAGCATATTCATTGTTCGAAAATATGGACGGCATTATTAAACTTATTTTTATTATTAGTTTGAACGCCTTATCTAATGGATAATTTGTGCAACAATTCGCAAAATAACATTTAAAACATCAAATTAATAATGCTTGACAGCAGCCTACTCGAAAATTTTTGTTGAAGTTAATTTTGAAGTTTATCGACAGAATCCAGAAGCACCCTTCCGAAAAAATCAAATTTGCCATGAAACTATAAGAGTTAGGAAAATAAGTGAATGTACAGTTTTTGTCAATAAAAAACTGTTCTATCTAAAAACAGCATCATTTTTAAATTTCAGTAGGGCCGTATTATTTTTTTTTATAATTTAATGAGTCTGAGTCCCCATAACTCCGCCACTGGTTGCTTGCGGGACTTCTGCTTCTTTGGAAAAATGGTATCTTATAAGAAGATGTGTCATGCCAAATTTGGCTTAAATAGCCTTCTTCATTTAGAAGTTATTTAAAAAATTCGAATTTTTTTTAAATCTAACGCCCTATATTTCGAAAATGAAACATCTCTGGAAAAAAATTTATACTGGATTTTTTCTTATCTTTTTATGAGGAATATCTCCTTAAAGTTTGTCGACTTAATCCTGAAACACCCTATATATAATATTAAATTTATTAACATAGAATGATGATATAAGCAGGACCTAAATTACAATGTTCCTCTTGCTCGGTGCCTTTATTTTCATAGCAATGTCAGTGCATTAATAAAGGATTAATCGAAATTTTATTCGACATTTCTGCTGTTTTACGTGTGTGCTTAATTAGATAATTTAATTAAACGGCAAATTGAAAATGCACTATGTAAATGTTGGATGCTTTTACCTGGAAAAGAAAATTGCATTTTGCAATTCATTTTTAATTTCAAATCAAAATTAATACCCAAAAATTAATATTTCCTGGAAAAGTATGACAATTGAAACATTTTTGTTCTGTAACTTTGTTATTTGCAGTCTTTTTAACGGAATTTTCGTCATCAATGCAATAAAGTTATTTGCTCAAACAACAAATTAATTAAACAACATTTTCAGACACTATCAGAATGTTCTGCTTATAATTACCCTTATTTTGTCAAATTTTTTGTTTTCTAATACACGTTAAAGGAATATAAACATTTAATAAAATACAACTTTTCCACAAATATTTCCAAAACGACGTCCATGAGTATTTTTTATAGAAAATGTAGTAACAAAGGCGAAGCACGCAATTAAAAAGCAAATGAGATTCCTTTGATAAAATTGTACCGAAATAAAAATAAAAATGCCTCTATCACGCCGAATGAAACAGCAGTTACTTAGAAAAGTTAATTTAAGTCCAGTCTTGTGGACAATAAAACAATAGTCTCGCACTTGACTGAACCACAGCAGAGGGCGCTACATTGAAATTTGAGCGCCGCAAAAATTTGTTTTGGAAACCGTCCCGAGTCTCTTACAAAACTGGCTTTTAACAAAAGGGTTTTACAGTTGGGATTGGTGGGTAAGAGTTTACTTCGTTTTTTATGGCATTAAATTTAAGAGGAAGGTAATCAGAAGGGTTGGGTTTGGTAAAATTAAATGGAAAAAAATCAGTAATTATATTGCGGTGAGTTTTTAAATTTTCCAATGCTAAGGTAAACAAAAGTTGCATATCTTTTATCTTATCCTACAAGGCAAAAATGCCCTTTAAGTTTTATTATTGTGCAAAAAATTATCATAATAAAACGTATGTATATAACTACACTTTATACATATACAGGGTGTTTCAGAAAGACCTCCCGTAAACTCAGGGGGTGATAGTACGGCAAAAAATAAGAATTTTTTGTCTTATGAACTATATGTCTATTTCATCTTGTTTTCGAGATACAGAGCGACAAAATAAAAAATTTTAAATATAATTTTTAGGAAACTTTCCAAACGGTGCGAAATATTTTTTAGAAATTTGGTATTCCGGGGTTTTTAAGCACGTCAAATACGCTGGTCTAATTATGTTTTGAATATTTCATAGAGGGCGCTAGTTATGCCACATTCCTATTACATTTTAAGTTCAAATTTTTTTAAGGTTAGGTTTTTTACCATTAGGGCTCCAAGTTCTAATGTACAATTTTATTTTCTAAAAATAATGTACTCTTGTTAGATCTTCCTAATGTGCACGATTTTCGAGGAAAAAGGCTTTTAATTGAACTCTTACAATATTAGGGTATAGAAATAAGTGACTTTTCTCAAAGTAGGCTTATGTCAAAACTTATTGATGGATGTCTCATAAACAACGCATACATTCTCAGTAATATTTTAAACTCTAATTAACCTTATATCAAAATTTTAGTGACTGTAATTAGTCATTACTAACTACAGTCATATCAATCACTAAAATGTTGATATAAGGTTAATTAGAGTTTAAAATATTACTAAGAATGTATGCGTTGTTCATGAGACACCCATCAATAAGTTTTGACATAAGCCTACTTTGAGAAAAGTGACTTATTTTAAACACCTTAATATTGTAAGAGTTCAATTGAAAGCCTTCTTTCTCGAAAACCGTCCACATTAGGAAGTTCTAACAAGAGTACAGTATTTTTAGAAAATAAAATTGTACATTAGAAATTGGAGCCCGAATGGTAAAAAATCTAACCTTAAAAAAATTAGAACCTAAAATGTAATAGGACTGTAGCGAAACTAGCGCCCTCTATGAAATATCCAAAAAATAATTAGACCAGCGTATTTGGCGTCCTTAAAAACCCCGGAATACCAAAGTTCATAAAAATATTTCGCAGCGTTTGGAAATTTTCGTAAAAATTCTATTTAAAAAAATTTATTTTATTGCTCTGTATCTCCAAACAAAAATTCTTATTTTTTTGTCGTACTATCACCCCCTGAATTTACGGGAGGTCTTTCTGAAACACCCTATATATCTCTTTGTTTGCAGTAGAAAATATATATTTTGTAAGAATATTTAGTATTTTGCTATTGGTGTTTTATTTAAAATTCTTTTTCTACAAAA
This sequence comes from Anoplophora glabripennis, assembly GCF_000390285.2. NCBI lineage: Eukaryota > Metazoa > Arthropoda > Insecta > Coleoptera > Cerambycidae > Anoplophora > Anoplophora glabripennis. The sequence continues at coordinate 113,368 of NW_019416736.1, forward strand.
CTGTTAAAAGTGGGCTTTTTAATTGTCATTTTTGATGTCAAAAATGACAATTAAAAAGCCCACTTTTAACAGTTTTGTAGAAAAAATAGTGTATGATATACTTACGTGTTAAAAGTGATTTTATTTTCTTCGTGAAGTTAAAAAACTCGCTACGCTCGTTTTTTAATCATCTTCACTCACAAAATAAAATCTTACTTTTAACACGTATATCATAAATAGCTATTTTAGAAATATAAAAAATATATCGGAATAGAGTAAAAGTTTATATATGTGACTTTCATACCTTTATTACACCAGCATTTATTAAATGAACTGTCAATGTAAAACTTTCTGAAAATAAAAGTTTAACCTTTTCTTTAATTTTATCTAAAATCCCAATCCGATACCTCCAATAATTAATTAACAATTAACTCATAAAAACGCTCTTTTTTAAATTGCTGTAAAAATAAGCTTTATTTAATGCAAAAAAGCGAATTCCCGAGCGGCTTTTGCCTGACTTTGTTATTTGTAAAGGTTAACTTAAATTGAAATTTTTCTTTTTCGATCAGTTAGAACCTATGTCTATGATATCAATTTAACGTTTAGTGATTAAACAATTAGTTGCAAAAAATCCAACGAAATTAATTAACAAATGTAACAATTTCACTGTCAATCTCTTTGTAGTAGATGTTTTTTATTTGTTCATATTTGTCAAAGGTAACGAGAAAACAACAAAAATAAATACATTAGTCAATCTAGTAGATAATTTTGCTTAAAAAACTAGAAAATGTCCAACATAATGTTCAAATTTATTATTTGTAGTCACTTGTTAGCTGTAAAATGTTAAATTTAATGTACTGTAATTAATTAATATACTATAAGAAGTTATAATCATTTCTTAATAGTGTTTTCGCTTAATAATAAATTCGCTTGATGACAGCTTCGAATAACGTTTGTTTTAATTCAAAGTTGTACTTATATGTACGTTTCTTTGGCAATTTACTTACTAATTACAAAATGTGGAAATGTTTGCAAAATACAATATGTAGAAATCTTGATTATTTTTTACTAAGTGAAAGAAATTTTATATTTTAAATTCTTAATATTAATTATCGATGAAATCAGAACCCGTCTAAGATGACATGAGAGGAGATTGAACGTGATGCTGTCTGCTACAGAATGTTTGAGATTGCTGAAACTGTTATGTGAAATCGGAACTATATCCGCATTATAATACGCTGTTGACAACTGATTGTGAGATATCAAATGCGGGAAATAAACCTGTAATCTAGGTTTAATACACTCCTAAGAAAGTGCGAGAATAAATAAATAAACAACAGCTCTTGGAGCTATTTTTAGTAAACATATGATTCGAACTTTCCCAAAAATTACACCTTTTTCTAAAAAAAAATTGTACATTTTTTGTGGAATTCATCCAAAAATAACATTAAATAAATTTAACATTCATTAATGCACTAAATGACACATATTCTCCAGCAGAGTGAAATATAAATATCTGAATTATACTTAAAGCCAATTAATATAGAATATTATTTAAAACAATTAATTAAACAGTTTCTTACAAAAATAGTATAATGAAAAACTTACAGTTAACAAAATCAGTAAAAATTATATAAAGCAATCTCTATAAAAACCTCCCCACTTATTTATAGGACAAAGCAGACATTTCATTTTACACATCTTTTTTAGTGACGTCTCTAAATTTAAAAAAGAGCTGTCACATACGCTTTGGTACTCCCGAATACCGTGTAAAGCTTGAATCTATCTAAGATAAATGAGACACATTTTCTTCCATAAAGTTCACTTCTAATTTGAAATAATTAAATATAAGGGAAACATTCTTCATGCATTTTCTGGGAAAAGTTCTACTGCGATTTTCATTATGAGGACCTTCTGGTTGAAAAGTTTGCCCTAGTTCTCGCGTTTAGGTGCATTTGAGTTGGAATCTTAACATCATTTCGAGAGCAATGGCCATTTCTTAAGAGCATTAAACTGAAAACAATTTATAATGTAAGTTAAACAATAAGTAAAATAGGACTTAAATAGTAAGCTAAAATATGGATGTATGTGTTTAAAGATTAGACAAAGTTCAATATGGTTATTATTAGTTTCTCAAATTCTTCAATTTAAATGAAGATATACCGAGAGATTTATATAATTTACACAAAGTTATATTATTTACTTGCCTTAGTATTTATTTCTAACATTTTATTGATGTACTCTTCTATATTGTTAAGCCACAAATAAATCTAAGCATGCCTACTCAACAACTAGCACACGCGCGGTAACACCACATTGGGAAATCACATAATTAATCTGATTTCGTACAATTTATGAGTTAAATGTTTCTATGCGGGACCAACTGATATCGTAACTACTATACATGATACGGGAATAATGGTTTCCGTAGTACACGCCACATGGTATTTTTTTTTGTCACTGTTCTACTGTTAGGTTGTCGTCTGTAACGCCAACGGACCGCGTACGAACGACAAGTATCATTTAAATTATACATTCTTCGTACATTAACACAATATCTGCTAGTTTTTGACCAGAAAACATTTTATACGCCGGCTAAGTAGTACTGCAACACACAACGCATGTGCACAAGATGCACAGGGTTGGTTTACATTTATGGTTAATTTTCTTCATTAATTTTCTTGAAAACAGAAGCATTTAGACCATCATATTTTCATGCTCTCTATCACCCTTTCTAAGGAACGCACTTATTTCAGAAACACCCTGTATACACTCCAATGTGTGATTCTACACAATTTATCATGTATGTTCAATGCATTCACATTTTTCAAGTATAAAAAACATAACAAATGTGTAAAAAGAATACCTATGTGAATTTGACAATGGGCAATTATAATGCGGTAATTGGAAAGTTATTTACAAAAATATCCTTATCATTTTAAATACGTTAGTTGGCTTGAGCATTTCATGAAGATTATTTTTCCCTTTACACCATGCAAATTAAATGAATACCTTAGGAGATATAGCAAAATCAAAATAATGCGCAACAAAATTAATTTCGTGTCGCCGTGATTCGACCGGACCACGCGGGCGCCCCGTGACCCCGCGCCTTGCGTCTGAGCCGGGGAGGTCCGAAAGTTTATGTAGTGTATCAATGTATGGTGGAATTGTGTATCTTATATATACCTACAAAAAAGTCCGCGATGGCATATGTCTATATGTTAAAGATAACATACTACCTAATCCATTTTAATACTTTAAAAAATTGGAAATTATAAAGCGGTAATGTAAAAGCTATTTACACAAATACGGTATTAATCCTTATCATTTTAAATAAGTTAGAGGCTTTAAGCATTTCATGCACATTATTTTACTCTCTTACACCATATAATTGAAATGAATATATTATAGAAGTAATCGCAAAAAAATTACGGACGCGAGAATAAAATTCCATCGCCTCGCTTCGCTTGATGCGATCGTCGACCCTCCCCCCGCACCGTCTTGCCTACTGTTTAGCTAATAAGCCGAACGATAACGCGCGCGTGATCCTTTAATAAACCGACTTGGAGCGAATGGAGGTGACGACTGACGACTGTGTTTTTTTTTCTGGGTGTTGTTGGAAAGTTATAATTGCGTTCGATATTTTAAGGTCACATTTTTGTTTTGTATTTGTTGTCTTTAGGTAGTCGGAACATACATAGATACTTGCAAACATACTTTTATTTAATTGAGTTTTAATAATTTGTTTGTTGTTTTCTTATTGTGAATCATTTAAAACTTCATAGTCGCATTTTTGTTTCGTGTTTGTTTTCTTTAGGTAGTTAGATACCTAACTACTTATTAATTAAAATTGATAGTCCTGAACATAGGTACTTACTTTAATTTAATTCGTTTTGTTTTCACATTGTTGGTAGTTACCTATATTGTTTTAAATTTAAAGGTTTTGCATTTTTAGTTTTGAGTTCGTTTGTTGTCTTTAGGTATATCGTGAATTATTTTAAAATTAATATTAGGGTCGCATTAGATGAAAGATGATTGATTTTTTGTTTGTTACGATTTAACTCAAAAACTACTCAACCAATTTTACCGAAAGCTACATCTCCTCGTAGTAACATAGGCTATTTTACTCGTATATTTGCCCGTGCTAAGCCGGGGCGGGTTGCTAGTTCTTATATAAACTCAACGAACTGTATCTGTCTGTTTCAGATATAATATTAAATTTTCGTACGACATACGTGAACCGGAAGGGAGAGGTCGTATCCGAGTGGAGAGCGATCTCTATCAACTACTTGAGAACTTGGTTCATAGTGGACTTGCTCGCCGCATTGCCGTTTGATTTGCTGTATGCTTTGTACGGGGCGCAGGTGAGTAATTAAAAAACTTTTTCCAGCTCCACAATTGTTTATTTCGTGGGAATTAATTAATGCCGTACTTGTACGCGAAATATTACCGCAATAATAGCTTTAAAAAAGTTTTATCTGGATGTAAACGCGGCGGCATTTCGAATTAACTGAGGAACAAAGTCATTAAAATGCAAATTTCAATTATCGTAATGAAGTAGAGGCCTGGGGTTATGCATGTTAACGAATTAAGTAAACTAGGGTACTCGGTAAATGTTGCATAAGTAAACAAAGTTTAGAAACACTGTTGTTGAGTTTTTAAAAGGTCTGGTGAAAATATTATTTTTTTTACCAAATATATTTATATTTTGGTTTAAATTCACGGTTGGTAAAATCAAATGAAGAGCTTACATGTAAAAATTTTTTTTAAATCGATTTACATGAACTATGGATCTTAAACTTAATATACAGGGTGGCCAAATGAAAACGAAACAGAGCCATATTTAGGAACTGCGTCAAGATTGTAGAAAAACGCTCAGACCCGTCGATTTTAGATTAAAGGGGGACATTATTTGCTTGTATTTTTGACTATGCCACTTTCACCCCCAAGTAAGGGTAAGCATCACCCCAAAATATTTAAATGACATTGGGGGTTGAGTAATATTTCTTTTGAAAGTTCTTACAATTCTCTTTACAACAGACTTTAAATTTTATATTTTCCACCCAATACTTATTAAGAATTTTGAGTTTAAAGTTGAAACTTATGTACAAACAATTAGTAACGGTAAAAATGTCAGTCATTCGAGTTAAGTACGCCAATTGGTATAAATTTAGTATTTCTTGCGTTACATTGATTTTTGGCGATTTGTTATCACTTTCGTAAAAAAACACAATTGTAAAAAACAGAAATGAATGCTATACACACACACAATGAACGTAAAATTAATGGATTCTAAATTATTTTCTAGTATTATTTGGTAGCGTTGGTTGGTAGTTTATTTAATTGTGTTTTTGAAAATTAAACACTATGTTTATTCCATTGCGGAAAGGGTAGATATCATTTCGCTTTAATTTATGAAAAATAATTGTGCGAATAGAACATCTCAGCTATTTAATGAACAACATTAAGATCAACAAGCCAGGAGGAAGAATGTTCTAGAGTTAGTAAAAAAAATTCAAGCGACAGGGAACGTCAATAAAAAACGAGAAATTGAAAAACCTATAGTTAATGAAGCTAGTGAAGTTGCAGTTTTGGGACAAGTTCATCTTGATCCTACATTAAGTACGAGGCAGCTGGCATCTGTGTCTGGGATCAATCGAACTAGCATACAAACAATTTTGATGAAGAATAAATTCCATCCATAGAAAATACATTTAGTCCAGGAACTTCATGAGGATGATTATGACTGCCGTTTGTAATTTTGCGAAATAATGAGTGAACGAGCAGGGAACGATCCACAGTTCCTTTTTAACATCTGTTTAACCGGAAAAATTAAATGTATGGGCTGGAATTTTCGGTGACCGGCTGGTGGGTCCTTTTTTTCTACCTGGTAATTTGACTGGCCTTGACTGAAATTATTGAAAATATTCCAGAGTATGATGAAGATCACTTCAACTTTCAATAGGATGGTGCTCATCCGCATTATGCGTTAATTGTCCGTCAGTATTTGGACCAACGTTTTCTACGGAATTGGATTGAGAGAAGAGGCAGCATTGAGTGGCTTCCACGATTAACCGGATTTATTACCCCTTGATTTCTTTTTGTGGGGATACCTAAAAAGTAAAATCTATAAAACACAGCCAGCGCCACTGGAAGATTTGCGTCAAAAAATTGTCGAAGAATGCCGTCGAATCACTCCGGAAATGCTTCGGAATGTGCGCGAACGTTTCGAAAAAAATCCTTATTCTTGTATGGAAGCGGGCGGTCATCAGTTTGAACATTTAATCAACTATGTAATAAGTAAACAACTAAACATAATTTAAATTTTAAAATGTAAACATTTTTCAAAGCGTTGGGCGGAATTATAAAATTTAAAGTCTGTTGTTTTAAATTCGCGTAAAAATGCCAGCAATCAATTCATGTAATCGGGAAATGAAAATCGAAAAAGATATTCAAGAAAAACGCAACCAAAAAATTTTTACTTTTTTCAGTCATTTTTGGACACTTCAAATGAATAAAATCGTTATCACTCTTTTTTATCATGAAAGTAGAACTCTTAAGGACAAAAATGAGCCCTGATTCGTTTCTCTACGACTATTCGTCGAGCAAGTAGAGCCGAATTTCGAGATGACATTTTTAATTTTTTTTTTTTATTTAAAAAAGGCACTCTTTTGCTTGCCAGGGGCTATATTTACAGCAAATAACAAGTTTCAAAACCTTACTTTGCAAGAAATACAGCAAAAACAAAAAAGTCGATATTTGTCGGTTTTTTCGATGTATCTAGAAAAGTAATAAAACAATCGATATATTTAAAAATACGAATCGATAAGTTTTTTTAATAGCTATAACTTTCTTATTTAACTTTCTTCGATTGGAGTTTTTTTTATTAGCGAAAAACCGTTTTTTTTACTTTTATGAATTTTTTATGCTATATTTTTCCTAGGTATATCACCATATTTTTTTGTTTTCAGGTGGTATTTTTTGTAAGCTCTTCTACCTATTGATTGGACTATAAAGCGATTTTAAAAACGCACCAATTTTATAAATTTTATAATTTTCGTTAAATTTCTTAATTTTTTTAGTTATCTTCGATTGGAGTTTTTTTTATTAGCGAAAAACCGTTTTTTTGACTTTTATGAATTTTTTAGGTTAACTTCGCCGTGTATGCTATATTTTTTTCCTATATCACCATATTTCTTGTTTTCAGGTGGTATTTTTTGTAAGGTCTTCTACCTATTGATTGGACTATAAAGCGATTTTAAAAACGCACCAATTTTATATATTTTATAATTTTCGTTAAATTTCTTAATTTTTTTAGTTATCTTCGATTGGAGTTTTTTTTATTAGCGAAAAACCGTTTTTATGACTTTTATGAATTTTTTAGGTTAACTTCGCCGTGTATGCTATATTTTTTTCTTATATCACCATATTTTTTGTTTTCAGGTGGTATTTTTTGTAAGCTCTTCTACCTATTGATTGGACTATAAAGCGATTTTAAAAACGCACCAATTTTATATATTTTACAATTTTTGTTAAATTTCTTAATTTTTTTAGTTATTCATATTTTTTCTTATGTTTTTCTTGTAATAAAATGGTTTTATTAAAAACATTTCTAAAAAAAAATTATTCACTGTACCTATTGGTACATATAATTTATATTTCTCCCATCCTCTCTCTCTCTTATCTTGCCCTCCTAGCCCATTGGCTGGTGGCTACGCCCTTGACGATTACCCCTAAAAAAACTAACCTCTCATTTAAAGTTACTGTTTAAATTAACAAAACTGCTTTTTTATAGTTCTGTAGTAAAATGCAGCAATGCTCGAAGCGATCTCTGTTACCCTTCATAGCTTCTAAATAGGTAATTCTTTTCTTTTATAGGGTTCCGGTACGCTGCCAAGCTCCCACACCCACCTTATAAAACTGACAAGACTGTTAAGGCTGGCGAGGCTCCTCCAAAAAATGGACAGATATTCTCAATACAGCGCCATGATCCTGACCCTCCTCATGCTGTGCTTCACCCTCGTGGCCCATTGGTTGGCCTGCATTTGGTACGTTATAGCCGAGAAAGAGATGGACACGGACTTGGGTAAGTGCTTTCGGAAATTATGAGCACCGAAATATACTGAAATCGATTTTTCGAAATATGCCGGTTTAGGAAGGTTTGAATATAAATCAGAGACATGCTAAAATAGCAACAACTGTATATAAAAAAAATCTAATACAGTTTAACAGCAATAAAACGCAATTTTTTCTTGAATAATTAAAAAATGTAAACTATGTTTATACAGGGTGAGTCGGGGAATTGAACCAAACTCCAGAAATGGATTCCACATAATAAGAATAATAAGAAAACTCAAATGTTGTTATACGACTTTCATTTGTTTTCAAATTATAAGGCAGTCACAAATTTTAAAAATTTGAAATAAAGTATGTCATGATCCAAGTTCAAAAGTAGGATATTTGTCAGTGTCATTTTATGTTGCAATGGTTTAATAATTGATTACACGTTTGATCAAGTGTTACGAAATGCCTAGACTTATTCAAATTTTGAGTATGCAAATACGGTATTTGTTTACGGTTTTTGTAATGGGAATGCTAATGCTGCTGTGGAAGAATATCGAATAAGTGCGTCAGTATATGCTTCTGGATTTGCGATATTCATCAGAAATGAAGCAACTACTAAGGGTATCTTCTCCAATGTGTTGATTCCAATAGGCTGAGAAGTACATTTTTGATTGATGTATCTTAGAAAGAATCTGTCTTGCGTTAGGCGAATTGGGGGCAGAGAAATATATTTTCTGCATATTTCAACAGCATTCATGCAAAATCCTTCTATAATTGTAAATTTTCTTGAAATGCCCGTCTTGGGGTCAGGTATTGAAACAAGTTGGTAACTACCAACGTCCTGTACGTCACTATATGCCTAACAACATGTAAAAGATAAAGAGATAATACCTTAATCATTAATTATTCTTGATCCGAAGCCCCAGTAAAAAATTCTTCAATATGTGCTCTTTCCAATACTGCAGCTTTCTTTGCTTTGTATCCTCCCGATTCACTCTTCAAATAACCAGTAAGCTTGTTATATTTTCCAATATCTATATTTTTATAGACATTTATAGTAGCCTTTAACATCGAATACTTCGACCACATATAGATGAAATTGAATGTTTTTTCTTCAAATTTAAAAAATACTTCATTTATTGCCATTGTCGCCCATCCTTTCTATTTGTAAACAGTGCATCACGAATTGCCGACAACAAAATTTACTTCTATTTATTCAAATATCCCTGTATTTGATGTAAATAGATGGGGCTTGGCTTAATAATTTACTGAATTTAAAATCAACCAGTAGCGGGATATTGGGAGGTGCCGTCGCTAAATAAAACATAATTTTGACGCAACTGTATTTTATTTCGAACAAAAAAATCGGATTTGAATTCGTTGCCTCTTTTTAAGTATTAACTTTTGGATTAAGGTAAGTTTGGTTAACTCGTAGAATCCGCAGTTGCTCCATGTACCATCACTTATGGTATACCCTGTATAATATAATATAACCTTAATTATGTGGCAGTTCTATACATATACATGGAATATTTGGATAACCTGTATTTGTAAGCCCAGTTTACCTAACTTAGTAAAAATTACATTTTGTATCAAATGTAAAAAACTATATGAATATGAACGTAATACAATTAAAATAATAAGCTCCCTTGAGTTCACTTAATTTTTGTAACAATTCTGCAAGGCCGTAGTTTCGAAACTACTACCTAACTGAGAAATTGAGGGAATCCACTTGTAATTACAAGTAAATAAGAACTTCCGGAGGAATCAGGTTCGCCGTATAGGTATTCTAAATTAATTGCAACGAAAGCAATAAATCTAGGTACCACCCACTCAACTGGCCCTAAATTTAAAATAATGATTCCACGGATTAGAATATATTGCTAAGCTATATAGACTCGCTAGAGTAAATACATATGTGTCAAATTACCCCACATCCAACGTTTGGCATATCCTAGTTTTATGTAATTTGATTACGTTTTCTCAATCTACAATCGATTCTGAACAAAAAATGGGCTCTTGTTTTATAGCATAAAAATGAACCGTTTTCGAGTAAATTAGGTCTAAAGTATCGAATGCATTAGTTCGTAGAAAAATGCATGTAAAGATTTTATTTCTATTTATCTAGTAGGTACCTGTCATTATAAATAACAAAGTTGTTTACCGTTAAGGTACTGTTTCCCATGTAGCTGCGGCTCAATGAATATGAAGAAACTAAACAAGTTTTCTATGAATTATTTAATATTTGGTTATGTATAGGGGAACTAAAAATAAAATTGAAAATTATGTAACAGAAAGAAAATTATGATAGCAAAATGACAATATTAAAAATAAAAATAGAAAACAATTATTTCAATAATAACTGTTCAAAATGCTGTCCATTTACTTCAATGCATACCCGACATCGTTTGACCAAGGAATTGTAAATCAACGGTTGCTTGAATTTGCTCGACAGTAAAAAATCGTCTCTCGTGTTACTGGGTTTGACATACATCAGTTGCTTCATATGACCCCAGCAAAAAAATCAAACGGGTTGGGGTCAGGGAACCAGAGAGGCCACATAATAGGTCCATTTTTCCCAATCCAGCGTTCTGGACAATGTATATCGAGCCACGCATGTACCTGTCTTCCGTTACGAGTAGGTGTTCTTTCTTGTTGGTAGTACATTTCATTTCGGAAAGCTAAGGGAATGTCATCAAGTACGTCATCAACAATATTTTCTATAAATTCGGTGCATTTCTCTGAATTCAAACGGTCTACAATAATTCGAGGAGGCACAATGACTCTGTTGAAGATTCCTCCCCAGACATTTACGGAGAATTTTGTTTGAAACGCGGGTGGTCATATCACATGCGGATTTTCAATGGATCAAACATGAAAATTTTTTAAATTATTTATGGCATTTCTCGTAAAGATAGTTTCATCGCCCCACAATATCGATAATGACGAAAATTTCCATCGATCACCTGCAAAATTGTATCCTCTTTTCGGAATCACCAGGATGCAAAGTTGGTACTTTATGTAGGTGGTATGGGTGCAGTTCTTCTCGGTTTAAAATTCTCCAGACGCTGTTTCGTGGAATACCTACTTGCGTTGATATTTTTCGGACACTGGTGGATTATCAACAACAGCAGCTATTACATTTTCTTCTAAAATGCTTGCATCTTCTAAATTACCTCTTACTCTGGTATTTCCAATTTTAACACTCCCGGTCTCACGGACTCTTTGGAAAACTGTGAAGGTTGCCTTATGTTTGAAAAACCTGCATAGATACTCTCATGAGGCCACCAATGAATTTCCATGGCAGAAACCGTAGACAAATATCATATCGGCAAATTCGTTGTTGGAAAATTTGGTAATACTTAATATCTTGTTTTGTAAACTTAGTTTCTCGTAGATTCGAGTAACGTAATTAATTTTGACATATACGCGTGTAAACAACTTTGTTTTTTATAATGACAGGTAACCTACTAGATAACAACAAATAAAATCTTTACATGCATGTTTCTACGAATTAATGCAGGCGATACTTTAGGCCCAATTTACTCGAAAACGGTTCATTTTTGAGCCATGAAACAAGAGCACATTTTTTGTTCAGAATCGATTGCGGATCCAGGAAAACTTAATCAAATTACATAAAACTAGGATATGCAAAAGTTATGAAGACATAACCTTGAGGACAAGTTGGCCTAGGCCGCCCCTGGCGTCAGATCGAAATAAGCACCATGTAGTATTAATGACCTTTAATAGATGTACGCTCCACGTAAAAATTACTTAAATCTCTGAAAGGGTTTTGGAGTTATTGTGGAAAGTTATTATTATTTTTATCTAAACAACACCCTGTAACTCAGTGAGACTGCATCGCAGAAAAATATTTTACAATAATTTTAATCTTATTTTGGTCTTGTCTACCCCCTGGCAAATTTTTGTACGCTGACACTAGGACACCCTGTATAATAATGTAAAATCTTTCTTCAGTAAAGCTAGTTCACCTGGCCTATAGAGGGAAGATAGTTAAATCGTCACATTATACATAAATAATATTTTAGAATGACTGCAATTGCAATATAAATTTTATATTTCAGTTTATCACACGTCAAGTAAATATTAATTCAAATCTATCATTTTCCAGCCACTAAAGGTTCAATGATCAGTCGTTTCGCAAAAATTAAAGATGAATCACCAGTACAGTCGACGCAGAAATTTTTTTTTTAATTTACAAGCTTTTAACGCTCTCCAAAATCTGTCCATTGAACTAAAAAAAATCAAAACATGCTGAAAACTAAGTTTTTTTTGTTTGCGTAAACAAGTCATGATCTTATCAAATGCGCAAAAATTAACAAAATCGAATTTTGCAAGATGAAGTTGATTTCTAAAGTCGTAAAGATGCAAGGTCTAGACAAATGTTACCATCATTCCAAAGTTTCAATTGTCAATTACAATTATTGTCAATGACGATAAAAAAACTGGAACGACGATATCTTAGTAAAAAAATTTCATTTAAGACAAATATTAGCTCTTGCATTTTGTTCGAAGGGTGCAATGCAATCGAGATATTAAAGAAAACCAAATAATTAAGTCTATACCCAGGGAAGTTATTGTTTACATGTTAAAACCACTACGTCTCATTAGAAATTTAATTGAATTTGTCCCAATGATTAATCCAACTATTAGAAGAAAGAAGCCAATTAAAATTGGCTAAATAAATTGCTCTAAATCAGCTACAGTGGAAGCAAATCCTTCATACATCTCAGGAACAGACACTTTTTTTAAAGCAAAGTAATCTGTCTTGAAGTGGATCGTTCGTATAATTTGTTCAGTTCAGGAAACACTTTATTTATTTTTTACGACGACGAAGCGAGCTCGGATTAATTGACGTTACTCCAATCTCCTGTTCAGGTAGCTTTACGTTTCAGCTTCACAGTAACGCTAATTAAGAAGCTGCAGCTGAATTACTCGTATTAATTGGTTGTCGCTATGTGAACCGTGACAATAAATGTTATGTGTAACGCAGAAGACTCGGCAGAAGATGCCTTCAAACACATTCATCACAGACAAGCTGATAAGATTTCAGTTAGTTCCTTTTCCTTCTCTGTATCAGAATGAAGAGAAATTTTAGATTGTTTGCAAAATATGATGTTAAATCCAATTATTTTAGCTATGACATTAACAAATTTCATTGCTGCAGACGTCGATTTAATTGTGTATGTAACAGGACGGAAGCGGTCTACGAAAACTTCAACATCCCGGAAATCTTTGCCAATTAAAATGTATTCACAATAGAACAGTTTATAACAGCTCCACCAAAAGCTGTTGGAAAAGTTTTGTAATTGCAAATTCGGTGAAACAACAGTCTTTATAAGTCTTTACCTCCAAAGGGATTAGACGAAATTCGGAAACAAGGAAGATAATATTACGATTTTACAATTATACTAACGTAGAGTATATGATTCAAAAAATATATTTTCTATGTGTTGGTTGGTGCAGTTAATAATTTTGCAAACCTTTTGACACCAAATGTAATGTGTAATGCAAATTATTCTTAAAATATAGGAATAAAATAACTCGTCATAGAAAGAATGGGTACCTCAAAATTGCTGTTTTGATTGGCCTGAACAAATCTAAAACGGATCTAAAGTGTAAAAGAAAATTGAAGCATTTCCAACAAAGTTCGATAACTTTTTCGTAGATAATTCAGTTTTCTGGGAAGGCTGATCAGATATTAAGATTAAAACTATTTTCTTTCTCTCTCTGTTTGTTATATTACGTAACGAAATCAGTCACTTTCATCCCAAATACGTGTTGTAGCATCAGGATTTTTTGTTGACAAAAGAAAATGAGAAAACGAGGGGTCACACTCCGAGTTAATTTTGCTTTCAGACGTTCGCCATTAAATCAAGTTAAATATTCATTCTCGTTGGAAAAATTTTAGATTTTACTTGCCAGGCAAGAGCGGGACCAGCATTTTAATGACATTTTAGATAATTTGAAACCTCTAATTTCGTATTTTTCTAGTAACTGCCTAACTTGTTACAACTTGGTGAAAAGTAGAATGTGAAGGAAGTAAACTTTCTGTTATTTTATTAATTTGGTATTGAGCTTATATACAGGCTGTCTACTATAAGATGGCCACTCCTATGAATCTCGCTTAATATACGTCGCACGTCAAAAATGTTTATATGTATTTAGTTGCATTTTTTGAGGCCTTTATGCTTGTAAAAACAAATTTGAGATCCATAGCCAACTTTATGAGAAATCATAAAAAACAAGAAAAGTACCGAAAGTTTAGCACCGTCTAACTTTTTTATTTTAAGAGATAGAGAAAACTTATTATAATAAAATTTCATGGCAAAATTGATATATTTCACCTAGTGCAATCAGATTTTTAAAATATCATATGTAATTTGCTGCTCCATCTACGCGGGCAAAAAAAAATTGTCATCGATGCAGGCTGTGGCTACAAAAAATTGCTTTTTTTTCTCTTTCATGCGATATACTACATGTTGCCTGTATCTTTTATATTTATTACAATTTTTATAATTTTGGTATAAAACATTTTCGTGTAAACGTAGAAATTGTTGTAGACACGTGTCAGCTACTTATAAGAAATTTATTAAATAACGAGCGTTCAAATAAAAACGTGGTCGAAGTTGGCTCTGACACATTGGACGTAGGGAGTAGCTTATAGCGACCAACTTAACCTCATTTCTCAACGAGCTGTATAGCAGCTGTCACTTTCAATAACGTTAATGACTATATAACTTTATTTTAAAGAATAATCGTGATAACAATAACAAACAATAGAATACTTCCATATTCCATCAATCTTGCGTCCATTTCTAAAGTAGGACTCTATGATAAACACTTTTTGTTCTTGAGAAAACACCATTTTAAACGCTTTTTAAAACGAAAATATTCAAATTGATAGCGGCGATATAGCGCTTTGACAGATGACGTTTAAGTTCATTTGTACGCTACGCCCTACGTCCAAATTTTCAGAATCAACTTGACCACGTTTTTATTTGAACGCTCGTTATAAACTTCTTTTATGCAAAATACACACATTATTATAATATTGGTTTCTTACTTTAGAGAAAACTGAGCCTTCACCATTGTTCTTGCACAGACAAAGTAGCTTACGCTAAATGTAGCACGCTATGAAAATAAATGTGTTATCCCAGTTATGTCATTATTTAACAAATTGTTTATTGTTATTGTTACAGTTTATACATAACTGTTGGTTTCGAAATTGATACAGTTAAGTGAGATTTGAGAGAGAGAAGTGAGAAAAATTAAAATTTTGAATAATAATGATATTTTCACATATTGAGAAGTGTAATATGTTTGTATTGTACTATCAATGCAATTCTTTTCAAACACTTGCGGAATTAAGGCAGTCAAACTTTTAACACCCTGTATATTTGAAACAACTACAGAATGATACAGATGATACCTGCATGCTAAGATCCACCTTTCACTTGCAACAAAATGAGGTGTATTTTAATAGATACATTTTTTACAATAAACTGGATATTGCTGTTTAATATAACTGTTATATAGTCCAATCAGCTGGAAGTTTTGCCTGTGAAGTTTTAAGGAAGTTTTGAAAATTGGTATATTTATAGATTTTGACGTGCTCTTTCCGAATTTTTATTTTGCCACCATTTTTTTTCCGGAAGTAGCCGCCATATTTTTCATCGATATTTCCTTTCCGACTCACTTTACGGTGAATATAGTTATATAATAAATTAAACTAAAGAACATTTCCTATAATTTATGTATCAACCTTTTTTCTGTGAAATGAATAGTTTCGACGTACGAGCGCCGCAAAATCTACTCCAACACACGTATTGGCCAACAAACTCATTTCCACACCACCATGAGGTAGAGTTCCTGGCGCGTTTTTTTTTTAGTGGTATCCCCAGTAGGCCTAATCCACTGTTGACTAAATTTAGTGCATTCTCGTTAGCTTCGCTATCCCTGATGGACCGTTTTACGAGTTCTTCGTCTTCAGAACTGAGCAAAACCTCACGGATAGGAAGTTCTTCCAAGTTATCCGCGATAGGGTTCTCTTCTTCGTCTTCATCACCTTCTTCCTCGATTTCGTCGAAGGTTTGCTGTAGAACTATCTCCGTATCTTCCTCTTCATCACTGTCTTGCAAATCGACATCCGAATTATCGCAGGTACCATTGCAACTCGCGCAGAAAACGGAGCAGCAGCCTTTCTGCATCCACAGACTCCCCGATATCCTTTTTTACATTTGCAAGAAATTAGTTTTAGTAAGTTTGCTGGAGCTAGGGGCTCGAGTGTGGTGAGGAATTAGCACATTCTTGCTTTTTTTCCATCCCTACCGATCTGCAGTTTTTCCAACTTCATACCACTGCTGAACCTGGTGATAGGTTAGGAACGAATGTTGTGCTGCTGCTTCTGTCTATGGCAGCGATGCAATATTAATTTTATTTTTAAATGCTGACTTCGTGAAGCATGTATATCTGTAGGCGTACTTTTACGCCACTGTAAGGAGGAAACGTTCTCCAGGTTCAGCAATGCTTTCCGGGTCAGCATTTGGGTTTTTACATACCCGAGTTCGCTTAAATCTCGTTTCTTTCGGAGTACATTGGCGCCTTTTATTTTCCCTTGATTGATGTTTTCTGCTGCTGTTTTATCTAGGATACTTTCTGTTGATTATATTCGTTGCAAAATGGTTCCTTTTCCTGGTTTCAGAACATATATGTTTGAACGCGTAGATAGAGCCGTTAAAAGAATAAGATCTACATCTTCGCCGATAATTATAATGGAATCAAATGTAGATGAAATGCTAATTGCCGTATTGAGGCCATAGTAGGCCGGATTTTCAACGCGCAGTAAAATATTTTTCGTTGATATACGAAATACGCGTGTTGGAGCGCTCGTACGCCGAAACTATTCATTTTACAGAGAAAAAGGACACTTCACAGACAACCCCCTTCTTGAGCGCCAAATGATTGGACTATATTATTAACAGAGATAATAACGTGAATCAAAAATCAAACTGTGATGATTAAATTTTGATGCGAAGTGTAAGTATATCATTTTCATTCAGACGCATATACAAATAGTAAATGTTTTGGCTTTTAGATCTAAAATTGACTCAATTTTCAATGAAATAAAAAACCTGGCCTTTATCGAAAATTAAAATTCGTTGAGATATAAAACACCTACATAATTGAGATTTTTTACAAAATATCAAGTTGCTAAAAATCACCCTTGTTTTTTTATGCTCCACTTCACCCACAATATCTGCATGTACCCTGGGACCATAGAAAAAAATCCGATGATTTTAAATATAGCGCTGCCCACCAATCGGTTTTTATCCCCTCTAATCCGATAGGGGCCCTCATATTTTAATGCCAGTATAAATTTGACGATTCCAGAAATTTATTCCGCCCACCTCTCCGCCGTAACCTTTTCTATTATCCGTAAAATATTTAGTCTGTGGGATTCTGAACAAGATTAAATATCTGTTCTAATGCAATTGAGGCGAGGTCTGTTTCGGAGAAAATGAAATCATTCCGCCGTATTATTATTACATTATTTCCCTTTATAAACCTGCCGTTGACGACGTCGGCGAATAATTCACTACATAGCATTGTCCGATATCAAATTTACTGTATCTAGATGTATTCTGAAGAATACTTTGTTTGTAGGTGCTTGCGGAACTTTATATTAATACAGATTGCGAGATTTTATGTGATCACACCGGCATATAGAATCTAATTTTGAAAACCCTTAGTTTTAATAACTTATTTCTTTATTAGTCCAGTTGGTAGAGGTTCGGCCTATGTGAAACCTTGATAACCAGGAAATAACTACACAGGCCTACTTTAAATGATGAGTACAATAACAGGCTAGTTTGCTGACAAGTATTTTATCAGGAAAAAAGTTATTAACAATTTAGGACATGATTTTGTTCGTAATAAAAATAGCTACAAAATGACGGCGGTCCGATTACGAAATTTGCAATAACAAATCCGTGAGATTGAATAATAGTTTTGTATTTCAAAATTAAGCTGAGGATGGCTACTGAAAGACGAAACGCCACAATAGCAACCTGATTCCCTATTTGAATAGCTAAACGAAAATGTACTAAAGAAAATGTTTCCAATCTTATTGATAAACAATTTCTAAAACCAACAAACATTTTTACAGTTTCTCTTAGTTAAAAAAGTATGCTGCATTACTGTGCCACAAATGAATCTAAACATGTGATCTGCTAAACCGCTAGCAAAGTTCTCTACACACATACATGGTAACACCACACCTGATGATCATATTTGGTTGAGACAAATCAGGCCATGTAAATTCACACTTTTATTCATATATTCAGGGTGATTCCGTCATTAATTTTAAGGGAAGATAGGGGAAAATGAGTAGAATACGAATACGCGATTAAAAAACTTTTAAAATGCATATCTACGCTGGAAAGAAATATTTTTAAATCATTAATTAAATCCCTATTCGGACCGGTCCTGACCGTTGAACTACAAAGATTTATCGAGAGTAAATCTTGACCGTACCGTATTAGTCGGTCACTAACCTAGTTTTTACTGCGTTTTTAATACATAGTGAACGACAAGGAATAAAAAGATCTTTTTGCCTAGACACATGAATAAATATGATATTTTTTACATTTTAAATATTAACAAGTGTTATTTACTTGTTAATGAAAACAACTGTAGGTATAAGGATAAGAATTATTGTTTTCGAATGTTAGGTTATTACAATTTAGTGTTTTTAATATTATTAGCGTTTTCACAATGGTTTATAATTGAATATGAGATATTAACATTATGTTCTATTCAGATTGTAGTACCTACAGGGTGTTTCATGGTAACGGCCCATTATAATTATTTCAGAGATTACTTTGATTTGAATTTTGAAAATTTGGGATACCGGGTATACGGGCATGCCCTTCTCAACTAAAATAATGACGTCTACGTACCACTTCCGGTTATACCGGAAGTCGTCATCAACTTGCTTATTTTAAATGGAACACCCTATATATTATTGCAATGTTGGATTCTACGTGTTATTTTATGTGGGATTTTATGAAGTTTCCCTATTCCTAAAACTAACCGTTTTCGAGATATTTAATTTTTTTCACAAAAATGGTGAGAAACAGTGACTAGCTTCAAACCATGTGCATTTTATAGTAAGAAAGATGAAGCAACAATATTGATAGGGGGAATAGCTAGACCCCTAAGCTTCCCATCCATACTTTCAAAGTGGCTTAATTGCATACAGGGTGCTAGAAATTTAATACCGAGTTTAGTTAACTAATAATAGATAACTTAAAAACTAGAAGAGATAGGTATAGGTAACCCTGATACCGTTCGAAAAAGAATAAAATTGTGTATCAGAATATAGAAAAACATATATCCATTTAAAAAAAAAAACGACTTATGAAGGTTTGAAGTTAACTAAACTCGGCATTAAATTTCTATATTGCAAATTTCGTAATCGGACCACCGCTATTTTGCTAGCTATTTTTATTACGAACAAAATCATGTCCTAAGCATTTTTTCGTACAGTCATCCCGCTGAGTTATTTAAAAAAAAATTTTTCACGATTATATTGTTAATAACTTTTTTCCTGATAAAATACTTTGTCAGCAAATTAGCCTGTTATTGTACTCATCATTTAAAGTATTCCTGTGTAGATATTTCTGAGTTATCAAGGAAATGGCACCAACAGTAACTTTTGGCCTCTGTCGACTGGACTATATATAAACTAAAGTTTCTTCAAAAAAATTCACACTTTTTCAAAAAGTGTTAGTAAGTACATATATCTCCTAATATGCGACATCTAAAACTTGTCACTGAAGATAAGGAAGTAATTGTCATTTTTCAAGTACAAGAAATGTCAAAACTAGTGCTAGTCCAGGCAGAGCCATAAAAACAGTCATAAGATACAAGAGTAACCAAAAGAAATACCCAAAATATATTTAGTGCAACTGGGCTCAGTTGAAAGTCTCCTAATTCGTACATTTTCAAGAATCTAACTCGCCTTCTATGGAGGAGAATCGTCCAGTTCACACGACATGGCGCACAACGTGGGGCTCGAATGTCCGAAACGTCAAAGGAATATGATGGAAGATGACAATATGTTAAAGCACGTATGTTATAATATGATTTGAACCCATTTATAAAAGAATATGCTTCTTTAATTAGAAGCTTCTGTACATAGTTTGGAATGCAGCTGGACCTGTTACTGTTACTTAGTTATTTAAAAAAATAATAATTAATTTAATATTATATATAATAATTCAATGTTCATCTTGATTTATAGGATTAGGTAACAGTTACTGAACCCAATATTGCAGTGAATCAACAAAAACGATTGAATGAATAATAACAGTTGATAGAGAACATTTTTTAATAAAATAAGTTCATATAAATATAGGTCTTAAAACGCTTCGTTTGCGAAATATAGGGTGTGGAAAACAAACACTTTTAAGAATTTTTCTTAATACCTCTAAAAGACCAAATGAATTTAAAATTTTATGTATATACATAAAATTTTAAAAATTACTGATCACATCCCTAAATATTTTTTGAAAACAAGTTATTTGTGTACTATGTACAACTATATGACTTACAACAAATTGCTGTCAGTCATTAAATCTTGGTAGTCTATTTTTCAGCCACCTATGCCTAAAAAACTTAAATCTGATTAAAAAAAACGCAGTTGAGCTAAATATTTTTCACTTACAACAGGATTTTAAAATTAAAAAGTGCATATTTATTTTGATTCAGGAATTATTATGTCACAAAATAACGCTACTATAAAACCCTACAAAATAGTATATACCTCTATAAAATATATTGCACATCTCTCTACGTAGCTAAATGATAATAATTACTATTTGTCCAGGCACTAAACTTTATATTCGGTTTTTACCTTTTATGCGGAGGATCAACAATAAACTCCAAACATAAAACAAATGTAAACACATTTGGAACTGTAGTGAAACTATAATAAAAGTTCCTGTATCAGGGCACGTAATAAATTACAAACAGCCCCTGGGTACTTGATTTTACCGATCATATTCTCGCGTCAGGCTAATGGACTTTTTTTTACTAATATCTTTTATTAATATCCATATTTTGACATTATCTGTAAACCATCCGTATTTGCAACTTAGAAAAATGAAACCAATTAGAAAGTTTGTAAATTTTTAACAGATTATACATATATTTTGCCTAACAGTTTCACACAAATATTTCATCAAATAGTATCTAGATGGCGCTAGTGTAATGTAACAAATGAAGTATAATAACATTGCGCAGCTTGACTACATTTTATATTATAAACATAAAACCATTTCAATTAGAAATTTGCTCTGAGAATAACGATTGCAAAAAAAACATGCTATTATAAAAACTGATTTTCATAAATCTGCTCCTGACTAATTGTAAGTATCATCGACTTTCCAAAAACACTGAGTTTTTACTATGTACTTTCCACTTTTAGATCACTTGTTATTGATCACCTGTTATTGACTTATTAATTATGATTATTGAAAATTTATTTTTATAATCAAAATTACAATTTAGTAAATGAAAAATAGAATAATATAAATGAAATTCTTTAAAATAAAACAATAATATTTTATTTTTTTATATTGTATAATTCATTTATATTTATACACTGAAGACCTTTTTCAGTGACTAGCATTTGCTTAAATTTCTTTATTTTTAAATCATGTATAGGTATGTATTTTTTCCATTTGTCATTAACACTGACTTTCATTAAAAAATATGAACCTACATATATTCTCGTAGCCAGTCCATATACCTACTTTTTGATTTTTTAATACGTTTATCCCCATTAGAAAGTTATGACGATAATTCCTTGTTTGGATTCCGGGGGGATCCCAGTAGAGTTGAAAAGTTAACGGAGCTCCCGGTTCCACGAGACACTAAATACTTGATAATAAAATTGTATCTTGTTTAACTGAAAACATAAAGCAGAAAGTTCTGCTGTTTCATTAGGTTTACTTAACTTTCATCAAACACAATGCAGACTATGGGCGTTTCGCTTGCCTCGCAATGATGTCCAAAATAATTCCAAGATCTAATTAGAAGTGGAGCTTTAAAAATAATAAACTATTACACCTTTTATTATATTAAGTCAGAATAAAACATCATTTAACGATGTATTACAACTTAATATCGATTTAGATTACTAGAAAATTAGTGTTTGATGATTTTATTTTATTGTTATCTGGATGCATATATATTCATTAGAATGCACGTAGTGAGTTTGCACGTATAGCGACCCTAATTTGTGAAAACAGAGAGAGTTTCTGCTTGACTTGCCAAGAAGTCTAATTAAAACACTAAATACGTTCTCAGAGAGCCACTATAGAATTTAAACGAGCCTTTATTTCAGAAATTCAGGCAAACTTTCATAGGATCGGTATTAAGGCTTTTCGCGAGCGTTGGATAATTCTCTATTATTATCTGCACTGAGCTAAATATCAGATAAAATTGCGCTAAAATCAGTATCAGGAGTACATACCAATTAATATAAATTGCTTTGATTTTATCACTACGTATACTTAAATTTGAAAAGCAAAAACCAGTGGTTCACATTTTTTCTATAAAAAAATATTCTTTTCGATGTTTATAAAGGTATACGAGTATAATGTGCCATGACATCGGCAAAGTCAGAGTTGAATTGTAGATAAAAACCTGTTCTACGACGATTAAATCATATACTTCTCTAGTTGCAACAAGGAACTACGAAAATGTTTGCGTAGACCGACACGAATAAGTTTGCATCTGATATAGCTCCGTCCACAAATAATACGCGCTAGGGCCATGGACAATTCTTCAGAAAAGTATTTGTACTTATTTCCAAGGATATTTTAATAATTAGATACTGATTTATAAGGCTAACTTGCAGCATCTTTATGCTCTGAATGTTTATACACTTGCTGTGAGTAGCCTTAGATAACATTGTGATATTTTTTAGGGTGGATCCACACGTTAGCGGACAGACTACATCTCCAGCACGTTTCCAATGTTACCAACTTGGACGCCTACGTCACAGCGCTGTACTTCACTTGTTCCAGTTTGACAAGCGTTGGTTTCGGAAACGTCAGTGCCAACACCACCAATGAAAAGATCTTCAGTATATGCGTCATGCTTATAGGAGGTAAGAAATTACTTTTATTTATTTCCCTTCTATAAAGCGTGTTAATGAACTGATGTCACAAATTTGTATCGGAAGTTTAAAGTGATAGAAAAAAAAGCTAATTAAAATGTGTTTAAAATTGTTTTGGAATTAAATTGAGGTTCCAACTAAACAAAAAAATTTCCAATATCATTCATAAACAATGTTATAAGTTTACTATGTCACCTGTTGTACAAACTGTTCCTATGTGGCGAAGTTCTCTGCAATACAATTACAGCAAATAAAATTACATCCCACTTAATGCGACTTACTTCCAAAGTAGGAGTCTCTAGACGTAACCTAGCAGAAAGTTCGAATAGCTAAAGTTTCATCCATTTGATCCAAACATCACATCTACTAACCTCAGTTTCAACTGGGGCATAAATCTGGATATTCAATTTTGAGAAAGTTTTATTACGCCAAGATTAAGTCACGATTTCCCTTTAATATTAATAATCCAATCGCTGCCACAGGAACGTCTCACTTAGAACTTAGTTTCGTCTACTAAGAGTGAGGCGTAATCATAATAAGCATTGAATGAATTTCAGAGTTATTTTTGCTTCAATATAAAACATTTTACGTCTATAATTTTTGAAAAAATATACATCTTCCTGAGTATATTAAAATCCTTAGCCAAGTTTATGACACGTGCAGGTTATTAAAAATTGTACATAAGTATTTCTTTCCGACTTAAATACTTTTAAATGTCAGATAATATCAGATGTTAAATACTTTTGAAACAATTGTTTCGACTTGCCATATCAGCTGCAAAATATATACGAGACATAAATATGTCGACATCAATAAAGCCAGAGAGAAATTATGTGAAAGTAAGAAAGAACGGCGAATAAAAAAGTCACGTTGAAATATGCTGCTGTTGTTTTACGAAGCTTTTAACATTTAAGTGCAATTTGGTTGTAATTCCATCAGTTTCTCATGCTATGATAAATGCCCAAGAAAATAATGGACCCTTTTGTTGCCAGTGGCGAAGGTCTAGCTATAAAAGAACCCGCTTAAATGACTGGAAAAGTTAATTTTTTTAATTGAATCCCTTTTCAAGTTTAAAATTAATTATGATAATCGTCATTAACGCTGCAATGATCTGTTGTTTATACAGGGTAGCCGCTGAGGTATCCGAGATACTTCGTATATGAATTATATGACTAATTCTAAGCAAAAACGATTCTATTCACTTTTCCCCAATTTCCAATGGTTCTTGAAATATCGGGGTTTGAAGTTGACGGGTCGTATGGGTCGTTGCTAAAGATTAAATTACGTTGTTGCGACTAGAGCGCTAGGTAATTTAATAATTAGCAACTTGGTTGGGATTAGAAAAAAAATGTTGTTTGTCAGTTCTTTGATTGTCGTCGTTGACAATTGGTTATTTTTTATTTTTTTAATTTATTTAAATGAAGAATAGGCGCCATGATTTTCATGTATAGATATTGCAATGGTAGTACCACCGTCTCAGTTAGGGAATATCAACGATGATACCCCAACCGACGTCTTCCAGACAAGTTAACTTTCAATAGATCCTCCACAACTCCTCGATTAATAGGTGCGTAAAGAGTTCGTCTTTGTGAATGATGCAGCAGCAATAATTTGCACACTCTTTCAAGAACACTTCTCTGTGACGAAGCTAGAATTACAAAAGATATAATCAACAATTTCCACAACAATCATGTGTGGACAATCGAAAACTGTCATGCTGTTCGAAAAACCCATCAGAGAAGATTCTCTGTAAACGTTTGGACTGGAATAATTAATAAGTTATCGGACCACATTTCTTCGCCGGAAATTTGAACAGCGGGCTTTATAGAAAACGTTCTACTTCTACTACTTCAGGACATTGCTGCTCAAATCAGAAGGACGATGTTCTTTTTACATGATAGTGCTCCATCCCATTATGGAATGGGGTCACTAATTTCCTCTAGGAAAAATACCCAAATCGATGGATAAGTCGTGGTGCTCCCATTGCTTGGCCACCGCGATCTACGGATCTCAACCCATTGGACTTTTTCATATGAAGACATGTGAGGACACTTACCTATTCAATGGAAAAGCCTAATTGCAGGGATCAGCTGAATGAGAAGATTCATATAGCGTTTGATGGAGAACTACAGCTGAACTCGAGAACTTCGACAGATGATGCAGTTATGTATTGCACAAGGTAGTGGTCACTCATATGAGGACATGTGAGGACACTTACCTATTCAATAGAAAAGCCTAATTGCAGGGATCAGCTGAATGAGAAGATTCATACAGCGTTTGATGGAGAACTACAGCTGAACTCGAGAACTTCGACAGAGGATTCAGTTATGTATTGCATAAGGTAGTGGTCACACTGAGCAGCTTTAATTATTTCGTTGTCATTATTCTTTTATTAAAATAAACCATTTTTTTTCTAAGCTCTCTAGTCACAACGATGTAATTTACGCTTTAGCAGCTACCCATACGACCTGGCAACTTTAAGCCCAGATCTTTTAAGCACCATTTTTGATTAAATTTTATCATGCAATTCATATACGAAGTATCTCGGAGACCTTGGCGGTCGCCCTGTATATCTTGGAAAGAAATGTTTCAGTTTCGTAAATGATTGGACGTCTGCTGATGGTATTGGATGATTCCAAAAACTTATTTTGCTGAGTATGTTAGGAGTAGTATGTTAAAAAAATGATCAGTTGCAGGGGTTTGTTTTAAAAAGTTCCTGCAATATACAATTACAATAAGAATAAAAATATAATTATTATCGTACTCTACTTCTTTTAAAATAAAATGGATTTATTCTGTCGAGGGCCTAACTTAGTAAATCCTCTAGGGATTTTTCAGAGTCGAGAGAAATGACATTTTTCCTATAATGAGGAGGCTGCTCTCAGCTTTAAATTAACTGACTACTGTAAGCTCCCTATTTAATAGAAGTATTATTTGCTAGTCTCTTTTGATTTTTAGCTACACAGAAAAAAAAACATTGTCATAAAAATTGTGATTATTTTTACACGTAAAATTATTACCAGCAAATTGAAGATCTTCTCAGATTTTCAAATAGTATTTTATGAACATTTGATGAACGATTGTGTGAATTTATAGATAAGCTAGATTCAGTATGATTGATTGATTTAACACATAACAGAAGTTTTGAATTAAGTAACCTTTCCAACAATAAAAATTACACTTTAAAATTAGCATCAATGCACTAAAACTGATAGATATAAAAGTGTTAATGTGAACATTATATTTATTTGTGCTTGTTCAGCATCAGATGTATCTAAGTAATATATAAAGTCTCTCCCCCCATCCCTCCGTCCTTCCCTTCGACCCTGATAATAACAAGCTTAATTTCTTATTGAAATATCGAACTATAATTCCAATGAACTACAGGTTGCGGTAGAAATAATCAAGTAGGGACACATTAGGGAATCTAGATTCTATTACTGCCGCAATTTGACTCTAGTCAGCTAATAATCCGATGTTCATTGTTTCAGCCCTGATGCACGCCGTGGTATTCGGTAACGTAACGGCGATTATCCAGAGGATGTATTCGAGGAGATCGTTGTACCACTCCAAGTGGAGAGACCTGAAGGACTTTCTAACTCTCCATCAAATTCCGAAGGAACTCAAGCAGAGGATGCAGGATTACTTCCAGACCACGTGGTCGCTCAATCACGGCATCGACATCCACGAGGTGAGTTAATCAACACAAAGAAACATAATTCAGGTGACTCCTGAACATTTTCAGAAGAAAACTTGCACTGTTGTCAAATCTCATAAATTGAAGAAAATTTTATTAAAATGCAATTTGTACACCATCAGCTGTAATCTCACATACATAAACGAAAATTTAGTTTTTTTAAATAAGATAAACTATGAAACAGTACCTAACAAGTAATCTAACAGAAAATTCAAGCAGTAATAGATAAATAATGATAAATTAAATACACACAAATAATTAAATAATTTGTTTACTTACCTGATTTTTATAGCATATGACATACTTGAAATCTTGTGACTAATTGTTGAATTCTAGTACCAGGATCCTCTTCCACGTCGTTTAAAATTTGTTGATTTCTAACAACTTCTTCACTATCGGAATTTGTTCCCGCCCAACATAAGCATATCGGCCTTCAAAGTTCCTATAAATGTTGAACCAATCTTATAAACATTTTCTTATTTAGTTCTTCTTAATCGAGATATCCATCTGATATCGTCTCCTTGCAGCAGCGTCGTTTTCTCCTGACAAAATAGGCCCTAGTCATATCAACTTGCTTGATTCGTATACATGCTTTTTCATAATATCACACAGAACCTTGAGAGTTGTAACACAAAATTATACTGTACAGTCACTAAACACTGTAAAATAACTTTAGAAGATTATACACGCTAAATTGATAAGTCCTGCGCAGAGGAGGCTAGCCCCCGTTGCCACTCGTGAGCGTTCGAATCAGGATCGGATTCCGCTTAAATTTAAACTGTACATGGTGTACCGTTGAGCATTAGGTTACGGGTAAATAACATTAACATAAATTAGGCTTTTCCTGCTATTATATACAGGGTTAGTCAAAAGTATGGAAACCCCAAAAATCTCAGCGGGAAAGCATTTTTGAGATAAATGGTGAGAACAAAAGTTTCAGTATTTTCCACGGCACATCCGATGGTAAACTTAAGGTCAAGGTTTAAGGTAATATCGAGATCAAATCGGTTTTTTTTAATGGTGACCTTTCATTACGACCTCGGAAATGGAAGGAGTAGAAAATTCTGCATTGAGGACACTAAAAAATTGTCAGTCCCTTCTATTCCATTGTTATAAATAAAAAATGATAGCCGGAATAATCACTTGACCTCTCCCTTACCTTAACCATTGACTTTAAGGTCACGTTAAAAATCATAATAACATGTAAAATTCTACGCTCTATTACTTCTAGCGTCCAAAAACCGATATGACCTTAACATATTCTTTCAACCTTGACCTCAAGATCAAGGTCACTAAGGAGTGCAATCAGGTACCTACTCAGAGACTGTTACTCCCTCTGATTTCGTAGTTAAAAATAAAAAATTAAAGTAAAAATCAACATTTGACCTTGAACTGTCGTCATCGAATACGACCTTGAACCTTGACCTTGACCTCAAGGTGAAGGTTATCATCGGATGCGCCGCGAAAAATGCTGATACTTTTGTCCTCACCACAGTGATAATAATTTTTTTACCTTTATTTCCTCACCAGGTGATGTTTCATCAAACATCTTCAGAGCTATTTGCATTAATACTGTAGTCTACGTAAACTTTAACACATAAGTAAATGTACATGTCATTTGTTTCTAATGAGAAGCAAATAAGTCATACACAAGTACATTTACCGTCTAAACAAAAGTAAATGTCTATGATATTACTATTCAGCAAAGCATCTCGTAATCCTGTCTTCCTGAATGACATAGCATTTCTACCTTTTATGGTTTATAGATATGAGCAAATAAAAATCCTGCGGCTGACTCAAACTCATTCCGGGATAATATGCACGTATGCAGCGAAATGAAAGACGATAATTTGTTTTTTGTCCTGTGTATTGTGCATAATGGAAGAGCAGTAATGGTAGGTCCGTAGGAAATATAATATGCTCTATAGAGCAAATGCCAAACAGCTTTGTCGAGGAGTTGATATATTTTTTGTGATATTCCCCGGTGTTTTCAAACCCGCGGTATTAAATCACGGGTGTATATTTTCTGGAACATAAAGCTTCACGGTTTCATTTGACAGTGCAGGATTTTCTGTGGAAGAGAGGTGATAAAATTAGTTTGCCTCTCGTACCACTGGAGTCGTGAGACGATGTAATTTTGCTACTTGCTGAAATAAAATTACCTATCCAAGACGTTTACGCGGAAAAGGTACAGTGGAATTTGTCACCAGATAGCAGAAGCATGGAATACGAAGTTATACGTTTCATATTAAAAAAATTAAAGGAAAAATATTGTATGGAATATTAGTTTAGCAGAAGACACCACTATACTTTCTTATTATAAATACAACATCCTGTTTATTATTGCACGTTTGAATTTATCGCCAAATTTAAGGACCACTTTATTCAGTGAGCTCGGTTTTATTGTTTCAGGAAACCTTTCTTTTAAAAATTGATGTCGGTATTGCTTAAAAATTTGTGTTTTTGTATTAAGTAGTCTGAAAATTTCTAGTACATATTTAAAAATGTTCAGGACATAAAGCTTTATAATTTCTAAAACTTTTATGTATCTAATGATAACATTATTACTGAATCACCCTGTATATTCAGATTTTTTTCTGTTACCAATTTATCGTAACATTTTAGGATGCACATAAACTACAACAAAATTTAGTGTTAACAAAAATACAGGTATACCCAGATTTTCACTGAACAACATTCTTTACATAATTTTAACATACTTATATGTATACATATAAACGATTTATAATGGAAAAACTGTTTGTAGTTCTAACTACATTTTCCAGTTCGGCTACACCTCGCTCGATAATTTTCATGCCGCGTACCATAAATATTAACTTTTTGCTTGACATGTGAGGAACCGTAATTTTTTAAAGTGTTTCTGTACGACATTAATCGAGACGCACCCACTATATTTCTCACAGCCCATTTCTAAACTTTAAAATATTCATCTATGAATTAGATGCCCTCAAAACAAAATTCCACAGGATCCTAGACACGAATTATGAATAATACTTAATATGCATTAATAACAAATTCATTTGCTACGTATTTTAAACTCAGTGATTTTCATTTGGAGATTCATTTGCACACACTGTTATCAACGGTATCAATGAATTATCGGTAATGTATTAGGAAGATCATTCACAGACAAAAGAAATAATAAAGGCCCGAGGGCTGATCCTTGTGTAACGCCCAAAACTTTTCTTCAACTTTTATACCAGCAATTTCTATAAATTGATCTCTATACATACGTATCTATCCAGTTATATGTGTTATCTATAAATCCATATTTATACAATTTATTGAGTTGCAAAACATGATTTGCCATCATCGAAAGCTTTGCTCTCAATCCCAGAAACACACCAATGGTGTTTTTATATTTGCATGCAGTTCAATAAGTTCAAAATTGCAGTTTGTATTAATATTTAAATAAAGAATTACCTATATGCATATGCATTTAATATGCTAAAATAATACATGCGGATACAAAATAAAGTAATAAGAAAGTTTATTTTAAATAGAAATTCAAATAGAAAGTTTAACAAAAAGTGTCAAAAGCAGAAAAGTTTTTTACGATATTAATTGAACACATACAAACTAAATTTCATGACACACAGAACAAGGTTGAATTTAATATTTTAACGTAGATGAATAATATTTTTTGGGATTTTCGTTACAAGAACTTTCAAAATTTCTCAACGCAGCATATAATAACTATAATTTTCAAATGAAAAAGACCAAATTACTAAATAAGCATACAATTTTAGTAAAGATTACATTATTATTGTGCAGTAAATCTAAAAAAAAATAAAGAAAAACAAATTTTATTGATTTTTTTTTTAATTTGGGAATATAATTGCAAGATTTGCATAAAAGTAGTTGTAAAGACAGTATTTATATATAAAAAAATATCTTATATATTAGTTTCTAAGGATTATTTTGCATAAAAAAAGCTTAAGAAGTTTTTAGATTTAAAAACAATTTTAGCATAAACCTACAATTTGTCATAAAATGTTTTCATATAATGTGAAATTCTAGAAATGCTCATTTGTTTAGCATAAATCTATTTAAGAACTTATTTAGAATTTTCCATAGTTAATGTCTGAAATAAGTTACTTAAGGGCTTAAGGGCAAACATCGACCTGTAACAAAAGAAAACATTTGAATACTATAAAGATTTAACAAAATTTGTAAAATTTAAACGTCAAAATAAAGTGAGGTTATAATCTAAATAGTATAAATATACCTAATAATAAACAAACAAGTCTTATAGTCTTTCCGATATCAATTGAAGAACCAAGAGAATGACAGTATGTACCAGGTTCGGTCGCTGACGCAGCAACTCGGCATACCAATATTTGAAAAACTTGTTCCCATATTTATTTAGCCATACCCATATACAGGTCTGGTCGAACTAAACGTGGAGGTGGTAGAAATGTATACGCCCCGTTAAAGAATGCGAGCGCTGGCAAACGAAATACAAATACAGTTGCATTGGGCCACTAGGCAATAAATCTCAGCCGTTGACAGCTGGTCGACAAATTGCCCAGCAGTGCAGTGCAGCAATGCGGAATTTGGTGTGATTCAGGTAATTTTAATTCATTATAGGCACCTACTATTAATCATTGATATTACAATTGCGAAAGGGAGAAATAATATTATTAACATGGTATTTTGGAGACCTTTTGAAACGGAACAAAACAAAATTTGCCATCAATATAATAAAATTGTTTGAGGACATAAATAATTAAAATGAATATATAATAGAAATTTTCTGCACATTATATACAAATTATTATAATTTTTTACCTACATCGGAAAACTTTTTTAGGGACGCCTATGAAACTCATTAAATTTTATTGGCAGGCGTTTTTTTACATGTTCAAATACTTTACCTGAAAATACCCAGCGCAATCCAGGTGAGGAGACAAATAAACCAAGTTAATCAAAAATTTAGAAGTTATCTGTAACGTTAACAAAATACCTAGAATAAAATCTGGTCGTCGCATAGCCAGTATCAGGTGGAATAGAGTTTTCAAAGCGTCGCAAATAAGTAAAAGGTGATTCAAAATACCGAGCGGCCAAAAAAAGGTAGGAAGGAGGCAACTGAAAAGGCTAGAGGCTTGCAACAGAGTGTTAGCTAAGGATTAATATCACTAAATATTGGTTTAAGTTGTCAGCTGGAGGTTAGGGCAAGTAGGTGTTCTTTTCTAAATATAAAATTTAATATTTCTAAATTGTTTTCTTTAAATAAATATAAAGATATTCGTATTCCAATTTATCAAGAATATCATAAAAAACAGTACTTTCAATTAACCAAGTCAAAAATTGAGAGTTAAATTCAACACTAGACTATAGTTTGTCTGGGAGAATTCACTTCTGATAAAGAAAGATGTATCGAAGAAACAACATCGAGATGAAAATTTTCTTCTATTAACTTTAAAAGTTTCATTAATAACATCCTGTATTTTCTTTTACAACACACTGATTACACTTCACATTTTTCACATTATTTTAAGTCATTTATTTAGTTAAAAACTTCATTCACTGCTACGGCAGTTAAAAACATAAAGGGTCAGTGCTAAAATAGTATGAATAGAGTCATAAATAAAACATACACCTATGGAATCGCACAGTCTACATGTTGAGAATGAGTTGAGGTTACCACTTTGAACCTAAACTATAATCTGTATCTGCATGTGACACTTTTTTAAATCTAAATTTCAATTCGCAGTTAGTTGCCTGTCCATTTTCAACTAAACGAGCCTTTCTTGTTAACAAAATTACTTCTTCTCGTTTCCTTTGTCTGAAGGAAATATCCATAAAAATAGCGCGTCGATAGAATGGCAATGAAGCACATTAAATATTCTCGCATTATGCGAACACTTCAAAGATAAATAACTTCCTCATCGGAGTGTTAAGGGAAAGCTGTTCGTCCGACCCCCATCGTTAGGAAGAAATTCAAATTGAATATAAAGGAGATAACCTCGTCCGTGGAGAACAAGTAGGACAGTGTTTGCCAAACTGTATGATGGGAGATTTTAGATGTGCCAAGAGCAAAAAGCATAGGTAGAAATATTTGAGCATGGGGCTTCGTTGGATTAGTAAATACTATCCATTCATGCGATAATAAAAATATCAGAGGCAGAGAAAAGTTATAGATGAAATTGTTCTAAAATGAAAGTCCTATACAGGGTCGGAAAGTCCCCATGGTTCATCGGCCGTTACATGAGAGCGAAGTAAGTCATAGGAATCCGCGCGATAGAGAAGGATGGCTATAATGAAGGCGTCTCATAGTCACCGCCCGTTTCGCCCTTCCAAAAATAAGATTCACTTCCACTTGTAATTCAGCGATCTTTGTTTTCGTCGTTTGCCTTTTATGTAATAGATGTCACTACTTATACAATTCCGACTTCGTATTCCAATATGTTAATACAATCCGTTAACATCTTACGCGTCCTAAAAACGATGACACGATTTTCCTTTGATAAAAGACCGTCAATTTTTTGCTCTAGTTAGCATCGAATACGATCCTACTATATCTAGACATAAAATTTTGCGCTATTTCTGATTCCGGAGTCAAAAATGGAGGCTTCTATTTAAAAACTTAGATTTGACTTTCAAATGACCTTGAAGGTCACCATCCGATATCTCCCTTCAAACCCAACAACTTTCGTAGGAGTTATTTTCGGATTGGTGACTTCCTTGACGAGATATTCAGGTACGTAATTTAAAATATTTTGTTTTCTATTCAGGTTGACCTTTAAATGACCTTGAAGGTCATGGTCAGGGTCATAGTCAAGGTCACCGTTGGATTTTTCACTCAAAACCCTGCAACTTTTGTCCTAATCATTTTTTTGTTTCAGCAGTATTTTCGGAGATAGAGGGGGGTTCCAAACTTTTTGAACACAGGGTATATATTTGCATTATCGTTTTTTTTTTGTTAAAAATATTGGTTTTTGTAGACAAATAAAAATGTTCTTAATTTTTTGCCTTATCTTGAATTTTTAACTGCTTTGTTCTGGAAATAAGGAAATAACGAGAGTTCAAATAAAAACGTGGTCAAGTTGGTTCTGAAAATTTGGACGTAGGGCGTAGCGTATAGCAAATGAACTTAAACGTCATCTGTCAAAGCGCTATATCGCCGCTATCAATTTGAACATTTTCGTTTTAAAAAGCGTTTAAAATGGTGTTTTCTCAAGAGCAAAAAGTGTTTATCATAGAGTCCTACTTTAGAAATGGACGCAAGATTGATGGAATATGGAAGTATTCTATTGAGGAATGTTTCATAGAATTTCAAAATCAATTTCCCGGCGTTGTTGAGTACAAAATTTTTCAAAGTGCAGTTCAGCGTTGTGTTAATGTTTTTCATGAAACGGGCAGTGTAACAAGAAAAGAAGGAAGCGGCCGACCCAAAAAGCGGACTGAAGAATTAAAAGAAAATGTCCAACAAATAATGGAAAATGCGCCAAGAACTTATGTACGTGTTTTATCACAAATGGTGGGAGTATCAGTCGGTACCTGCCACACAGTGTTAAAAAAAGATTTGCGTTTGTTCTCCTATCGTTTAACTTGTCAGCAAGAACTTCATGAAGTTGATTTTCCGCGACGGGCTGTATTTTGTGAATGGTTTTTAAACAACTACGGTGAACTTCATAATATCACCTTTTTTTCTAATGAAGCCTGGTTTCATTTAAGTGGTTACGTAAACTCACAGAATATGAGAATGTGGTCTTCTGAAAAACCAGATAACTTTTTTGTCGAGGGCCCTCTACACGCTCAAAAAATTGGAGTTTGGTGTGCTCTCAATCGAAGGAGGATTTATGGACCTATTTTTTTCTAACGGTACTCTTACTGCGCAAAGGTATAGAGAAGAAATTATCGCTCCTTTTGTTAACCAGCTGGAAGAAAACGAAATTACAAACTTTTACTTTCAACAAGATGGCGCAAGGGGACATACGGCAGGCGAGACGATGAATATGTTGAGGGAAGTTTTCCAAAATCGACTAATACATCTCAATGCTGAGCATGAATTTCCACCGAGGTCATGTGATATTACGCCGTGTGATTTCTTTTTGTGGCCTTACCTTAAAAACACTATTTTTGAACTGCCTATTCCTGATTTAAACCATCTGCAGGCTCGACTTATAGACAAGATTCGTGAAATTAACAATACCCCGAGCATCTTAGAAAATGTCTTTAATTCTTTGAGGAACAGGTGTGAAAAGGGCTTGGAACAAGGAAGGGGACACTTTCAGCAACTGCTTTAATTTATTGTTATAACAAGGAGGGGGGCACTTTCCGCAGCTCCTTTAATTGTTTGTTATTGTTATCACGATTATTCTTTAAAATAAAGTTATATAGTCATTAACATTATTGAAACTGATAGCTGCTATACAGCTCGTTGAGAAATGAGGTTACGTTGGTCGCTATAAGCTACTCCCTACGTCCAATGTGTCAGAGCCAACTTCGACCACGTTTTTATTTGAACGCTCGTTATAAGTTGACAACACTATTTCTACTACTTGTTCTACGGTTTCATCAATTGAGTTCCCTACTGTTAGTTTTGATAGCAAAATCCAATTTCACAAAGGATTTTATTTTAATATAAATACTAATAAATAGTTAATTGTTTAATGTTGTCTTCCTTACTTAAATTATAATTATTTTATTTCACTAGTAATTAAATGTGATTTTAATCACTACAAATCAACTTATAAAACACCTACAAATCCCCAACTATTGGACAAAGTAAGTATATTTAATTTTGTTGGTGTGACGTGACAAAAATTCCGTTTGCCCGTTAGGAAAAGAAAGTTGGCTGACGCTGTAACAGGGAGATCAAAAACCTAAATGCGCGTTCGAACGTGCACCTCGTCCTCCGTGATTCCGACGCTCAGTCTGATTATTGCGCCGGATTTTGTATTCCTCCCCGGGAATCGCTAATTCGGAAATTGCTCGCCGTATAAAATCCACGTAAAGTGGAAATATCATAATCCGATCACGTGCCCGTATCGCTGGAGCGCAAAAGTTCTTATCCGCCTCGAAAAAAGTAATAAAACTACCTGCGAAGCGATCCTATATGAGTTTCAGGATTCACATGTTGCGGAACGTGACCTTCGCTCGGGCTAGAAAATTAAATTAAAAACGTATAGTTTCGTAATTCCTGTTAGCTTTCAATATGAAGAACAATATTGACCAAATTGTGTTTCATGTCGTATGTTGTATTCTAAGAGACTTATACCAGGTGTAACTTTAAGTGAGAATTACTTTTTTTAAGAGTAATGGTACTTCAAAATAGTGGTACGCAA
Organism: Anoplophora glabripennis; assembly: GCF_000390285.2. Taxonomy (NCBI): domain Eukaryota; kingdom Metazoa; phylum Arthropoda; class Insecta; order Coleoptera; family Cerambycidae; genus Anoplophora; species Anoplophora glabripennis. The sequence continues at coordinate 149,633 of NW_019416736.1, forward strand.
GAAACACTCAAACACGGTCCAATTCCAGATACTAACTGAATTGCGTAATGCTGGACAGCTTAGTTCCTCATGTTATCCGCCGCGCCGTTGTCACATTGCTCGATATAAGTTTTACCGAATTTTAAATTTATTGCAACGCTTAATGTATTCTATCTGTTAAAATTAAGGCAGTCAAACTTCTCACACCCTGTATTTCTGCATGTGATATTAAACGTTAATTAAAAATTAAAAATTTTAGCTTTATACAGTGCCTAACAATATTACGTGCCTAAACTATAATAATGGGATTAACTGGAAAAGTTTCTATAGACACTTAGTCATCGACATACAGGGTGTTAAAGTTAGGCAAAATTGTGCAGGCCTTTTATCTATACGAACTTTTTTTATTAATTTGTGTAATCTGCCATTAAAATGTATTCAAAGTTTTTTCTACACTCTGTATATGTATCTAGATAGTTTTCAATGCATGGAGATGCAAAGTAATATTCCAAATATATCCTTTTACATATACCCTATTCAAAACCTTACATCAAAGCGAAAGCATTAAAATGCATACGAAAAGAACCGCTAGAGCAAAATTCTTCATGTAGAAGTATACAATAAAAGCCTTGGATCTAGATTCAAGTTCGGAGTTACGAACAACTACGCTTTGAAACATGCCTCAAACATTTCCTAAATACAAACTCGTACGGTAAAACAGTTTTGTTTACATTGAGAATTTCGCGTTGCATTCTCTACAAACATGTGTTTTCTTTCCTAACGGAATCAACGAAGTGTTAAATACTATAATAGCTTTGATAATTGATATAGACCAAAGAAGTTGAATTAAAGGATCGAACAAAAAAACATTAGTAAAGTTTGTAAATGTGTTCTATTTCTCTAATTTTGCATTAAAAAAGCGACAGTGAATTTAACGTCGTTCAAATAATTTACAGAATGAGGAAATTATGTTTCAATAAAAATTCGAAATGAAATCATCTGAAATTGACTTTAAAAACTAATTTGAAATATAACACTAAACATACAAATTGCGTGTTTACAATTTGAATTTAATAAATTGCATCATCCAAATCTTAAAATATTTCGTGAAACAAATTTTCCATCTTCTCTAAACATTTTAGTCTAAGTTTTATTATCCCAAACAGTAAACATATAGCTTTGTTTGCTCTAGAAAGGGAAAGTCTTTTTGACTGCACCGACATCCATAATTTGCCTCGGAAAAATTGCACATAAAGTCTTATTTGGTGTTATCTAGCAGCATTGTCAACTGCCTTTTACAAAATCAATTATCCAGTTCTCACCCTGTATACAGGGTCAGTCAAATCTTCTCAAGCTTGTATCCCCTACAATTTTTAATATATCGTAACAACATAAATTTGTAAATATTTTCAGTCTTCCAAACCAACTCTTTAATTTTAATAAACACTGTCGAAAATTTATTTTTTCAAGCAGTTTTTCTTTAAAGCACGTATGAAAATTGGTACGAATAGGCCATGAGAAAAGCTTCAATTTGATATATATTCGAAAGTTCTTCTAGCTATATAGGGTATCCAATATAAAATAAGAACAAATAGGTAACTGCTTTTACATATTTCTGAGATTTTTTGTAAAATATGAAATTTTCAAGTTTAGGTTTATTTGAAAAGCGATAGAGACACATTCATAAGTTAATATTTGCTTGTCAGTTCAAGTATGGCATTAGAGTTTTACAACGACATTTCGCCTTTCAGCAACCATCATCAGTTTCATTTTTTTAAATGTAAACGTATAATTTTCGCGCCATTGTATTCTTTCAAATTAAATAATGTACAAAACGTAATAATCTAGTAGTGTTTCAGACCAGACAGCTCATCATTCTGGAGCAGATTCTACATCCAAAAATATGAAAACAAAATTTCTATAACTGTAGTTTCGTAAATGCTTCTTTTCTGAAATAGAAGGTGTCAAAGAAAATAAAGAAAATATGTTTTTTATTGATAATTTCTAAATTTTTCATTGGAAATCGTTTAAAGGGTCAATACATTTATGATAGTTTATAATTTGGTACATATAATCGATCGCATTTGAGAGCCAGCAGGGGCGTAGATATGGGGGAGTACTTATTGATTTTTGACCGGAAAATCTACGCCTCAGGTTTTTCTACTGGTTATAACTTTATTTTTATGAACCCATTTATTTTAGACCAAAAAGGTCCCTTTGCACATTTGTCATTTAGCGAGTGTAACTATGGAGAAATAAATGACCCTAATTTAAACGAATCCAATGAAAAATTTAGAAATTATCAATAAAAAACCTATTTTTTAATTTTTTTGACACCCTCTATTTCGAAAACTAAGCATTTGCGGACATACGTTTATAGGAATTTTTTACGTATTTTTGGATGTAAAATATGTAAAACATGAAATGTCAACATCATTAAATACAATTTTCTGAATTTGGCAGTTTACATTTTTTAACAATATTATTTCCGAAACTTTTTTACATTATGAAAAAACAAACGAATCTTTGTATTGGAATAAAAACTTCAAATGTTGGGACAAATATCTAAATTTTGTTATTAACTTAATTTAGTTCATGAAAGCTTTTAAATATGAAATTGAAAAAATGGAGTACCTACCTACCTACTAATATTTTGGAAGAAAACTAACATTTGCTTTATATGAGTTTCCCAATCGTCAGTAATATATTTGTACATTATTGTATTTGGAAGAAAATTAATAGTTTTGTATTTCAAAATTAAGCTGAGGATGATTACTGAAAGACGAAACGCCACAATAGCAACCTGATTCCCTATTTGAATAGCTAAACGAAAATGGACTAAAGAAAGTGTTTCGAATTTTATCGATAAACAAATTCTAAAACCAACAAACATTTTTACAATTTCTCTTAGTTAAAAAAAGTATGCTGTATTACTGTGCCACAAATGAATCTAAACATGTGATCTGCTAAACCGCTAGCGAAGTTCTCTACACATATATGGTAACACCACACCGGATGATCATATTTGGTTGAGCCAAATAAGGCCATGTAAATTCACACTTTTATTCATATGTTCAGGGTGATTCAGTCATCAATTTTAAGGGAAGATGGGGGAAAATGAGTAGGATACGAATACGCGATTAAAAAACTTTTAAAATGCATATCTAGGCTGGAAAGAAATATTTTTAAATCATTAATTAAATCCCTTTTCGGACCGGTCCTGACCGTTGAACTACAAAGATTTATCGAGAGTAAATCTTGACCGTACCGTATTAGTCGGTCACTAACCTAGTTTTTACTGCGTTTTTAATACGTAGTGAACGACAAGGAATAAAAAGATCTTTTTGAATTATTGTTTTCGAATGTTAGGTTATTACAATCTAGTGTTTTTAATATTATTAGCGTTTTCACTATGGTTTATAATTGAATATGAGATATTAACATTATGTTCTATTCAGTTTGTAGTACATACAGGGTGTCTCATGGCAACGGCCCATTATAATTATTTCAGAGATTACTTTGATTTGAATTTTGAAAATTTGGGATACCGGGCATACCGAGTTTAGTTAACTAATAATAGATAACTTAAAAACTAGAAGAGATAGGTATAGGGAACCCTGATACCGTTCGAAAGAGAATAAAATTGTGTATCAGAATATAGAAAAACATATATTAATTTAAAAAAAAACGACTTATGAAGGTTTGAAGTTAACTAAACTCGGCATTAAATTTCTAGCACCCTGTATGCAATTAAGCTACTTTGAAAGTATGGATGGGAAGCTTAGGGGTCTAGCTATCCCCCCTATAAATATTGTTGCTTTATCTTTCTTACTATAAAATTAGTCCAGTCGGCAGAGGCCGAAACGTTACTGTTGGTGACATTTTCTTGATAACTCGGAAATAACTACACAGGAATACTTTAAATAATGAGTACAATAACAGGCTAATTGGCTGACAAAGTATTTTATCAGGAAAAAAAGTTATTAACAATTTAATCGTGAAAATTTTTTTTTTAGTAGTTTTCTTTAAATAACTCAGCGGGATGACTGTACGAAAAAGTGCTTAGGACATGATTTTGTTCGTAATAAAAATAGCTACAAAATGGCGGTGGTCCGATTACGAAATTTGCAATAACAAAGCCCTGAGATTGAAAAAAACGGTATAAAACGTCAATTTTTTAAAGTTGCTATAAAAATGTCAATTATAAACAAAAAGTGATCAAACTTTCGAAAACTATAGTTCAATATATATACAATAATGACGCTAAAGCCGAAAATCAGGAGAGCAAAACTTTTTGTTCTATAAGGTTTTATACATCCATCGGCATCTGAAACTCGAAACTTTGCCAAATTTGTTTGAAGCTTTTCTGACACTTGAAATTTGCTATACACATAGTGTAAATATGCAGAAACCAAAAACAATTTGTAAAATTCAATTATCTTCATTTTTGCAGCTTTGGTAAGGTTTTAGACGTCACCCTAGATTTATACGTCACCGTTTTTTTAATTTTTGGAAAAATATATATGTATATTTATAAAATATTCCATGACGGTAGATTAACCAGCACAATTACCTACAATAAAAAAATAATAATTTTCATTGTTTAAATCCTAAGCTAAAGCTACTTAACATTTTGCGCCTGTTAGTCGTAGTCGTACATTATTCAACATATCAACATAAAACAAAATCGTACCTGTGGGGTAAACCTTTAACTTTTCATTTTCGAGCGCGAGCTCCGCTCTTCGGCGCTTGTATACTATTAGAAATATGCAACAGTAAATTTAAACAATTGTTTACTTAAAGTTAAAGGTTTACCCCACACGTACGTTTTTGTTTTATGTTGATATGTTGAATAATTTACGAGTATGGCTAACAGGCGCAAAATGTTAAGTAGCTTAGGATGTAAACGATGAAAATATTTTTATTTTTAAATTGTAGGTAATTTGGCTGGCTAATTTACCGTAATGGAATATCTATCTTATAAATATACATAAATATACGTCCAAAAATTAAAAAACCGGTGACGTATAAAACTAGGGTGACGTATAAAACCTTACAAAAACTGCAAAAATGAAGATACTTGAATTTTGCAAATTGCTTTTGGTTTCTGCATATTTACACTGTGTGTGTATCAAATTTCAAGTGTCAGCAAAGCTTCGAACAAATTTGGCAAAGTTTCGAGTTTCAGATGCCGATGAATGTATAACACCTTATAGAACAAAAAGTTTTGCTCTCCTGATTTTCGGCTTTAGCGTCATTATTGTATATATATTGAACTATAGTTTTCGAAAGTTTTATCACTTTTTGTTTATAATTGACATTTTTACAGCAACTTTAAAAAATTGACGTTTTATACAGTTTTTTCAATCTCACGGCTTTATTATTGCAAATCTCGTAATCGGACCACCGCCATTTTGTAGATATTTTAATTACGAACAAAATCATGTCCTAAGCATTTTTTCGTACAAAGTCATCCCGCTGATTTATTTAAAGAAAACTACTAAATTGTTAATAACTTTTTTCCTGATAAAATCCGTTCTCAGCAAATTAGCCTGTTATTGTACTCATCATTTAAAGTAGGCCTGTATAGTTATTTCCGGGTTATCAAGGTTTGACACAGGCCAAACCTCTACCAACTGGACTAAATACACGTGGTTTGAAGCTAGTCACTGTTTCTCTCTATCTTTTTGAAAAAAATTAAATATCTCGAAAACGGTTAATTTTAGGAATAGCGAAACTTCATAAAAGTCCACCTAGAATAACACGTAGAATCCAAAATTGCAATAATATGTAGGGTGTCCCATTTAAAATAAGCAAGCTGATGGCGACTTCCGGTATAACCGGAAGTGGTACGTGGACGCCATTATTTTAGTTGAGAAGGGCATGCCCGAAAACCCGGTATCCCAAATTGTCAAAATTCAAATCGAAGTAGTCTCTGAAATAATTCTAACGGACCGTCACCGTGCGACACCCTGTATATCTAGTGACTCAGTAAAAACAAAATATACACGCAAATACACCCTACACAAAGTGTTAACGTATGTTCAATATCTTTAAATTTTTTTTATGTGTATTGCATTGCAAATATATAAAACGTCCATGCAAATTTTTACAATTTGTATCGCACTTTCGAATGCGAAAATTTAAACTTTTCGATTACCAATTCCTCTTCCGATTCCAGACGTTAAAGGAGTTCCCCGAGGAACTGAGAGGCGACGTGTCAATGCACCTACACCGTGAAATATTACAGTTGCCCATTTTCGAGGCAGCGTCGCAGGGATGCTTAAAACTGCTATCTCTACACATAAGGACGAACTTTTGCGCTCCCGGCGAGTACCTGATCCACAAGGGAGACGCCTTGAGCTACGTGTACTACATATGTAACGGATCAATGGAAGTTGTGCAGAACAATATGGTCGTGGCCATCTTAGGTATGTAAACATTTGTTCCAATTTTAGAAATTAATCTGTAATTATTTATAATTAGAGTTCGGGGTGCGCTGCTCCTAAGAGAGTCGTACTCGGTCCGTTCTCTTCAGTTGTTTACTAGACGTTGTTCAAAGCGTTTGGTCGGTTGATTCTTTTATATGTTTGTTTTGTTCAGGGTGCCTAAAACTCGATAGTATGGGCCTGCTGTGAGGATGCAAAAAATTTAAATAAAATTTAGGACACGTGGTGGGATGAGGTAACCTCCATTTTCAGTCGAAAGTATAGACCAGGACGGATCTGTCGAAATATCCCACTTCTTGGATATAAGAGGGGGCAAGGTAATTTTTGGTGGAATTCCTTCAGTACAACTCACTTAATAAAAGTGTAGATCCTTAAATCTGGGCGAGGTCCGGAACATTTTCAAAATTGCAAAAATGTTTAAAACATTTTAAAAATACGTATTTTATCCTTTTTACTTATATCTTGGAACCTATGCATTTTGCAAGAATATTGAAGAGGAAAAAAGTTTTAGAGTTGAATTTTGCACAATATACTGTAAGTTAAAATTGTAACCTGAAGGATTAATTTTTTAATTATTATCTACCTTTAATTAATTATCTATTTAATTCTCGAAACGGGTTTATTATCATTATACTTTAATTAACACGTGGGAATTTAGAAATGTTGTATGTTCAGAGAATGAATTTCAAGGACTTACCATCCATTGCTTACGTAGGATGTAATCCAGCGGCTGGCTATACAGGGTGACACTGAAGTTGGAGAAACAAAAGGAAACACCAAAACTTCCAGGAAGGGTTTTAATAACAATAAACAAACCAGACAAACAAATAACAATACAACAGCTCGAACAACATTATTAATTGATTTATTTACGCGCGACAGCGTACCGAGATTCAGGGAATACGCGCTCTCTAGCAAAATTTTGAAAACCTTTATCCATTACTAAATTTAATTAAATAGCACGAGACTCTAATCTGCTCAATATGAAATCTAAGGAAGAACTGACTTTTTCTCCTAGATCTCTCCTGAATTCCACACTTCGCTTTGACACACCCATTTCTTGGGTCCAGAAGTTTCGGATCTTATCTTATTGGCGGGGACCTGAATATCGGGACGCTTGGATATAACTATACTAGGTTAATAATTACCTAATTGACTTGACTTGCATTTATATAAGAATTCTGAAACTAAACTTACTTACAAGTAACCCTAGCCTTCCTCTAGCGACTCCGTGTAGCAATTACGGGACGGATTAGTCGATCGCATTTAATCTACTCTTATAGCTTGGAAAATCCGTCAAAAAACCAGCTTATTAATATACTTTTCTTTTTCAATTATTATCAGTTTAACAATATAATTTAATTCTACTTTAGAATCTCTACGCTATTCTCGTGATTTCGCGCGTTATTAAAATATCGATTTTTCTCTTATACTAGACGTTTAACACATGGCCCCGACAGTTTAAGAGAACTTGTTAAAAATATTGGTAAATTTCTCCAAAGGACGACGCTATCTACTTGAAAGCCCTCAACTTTCGATAATTTGTGTTGACTGAAATATTTTAGTTGGCCCATCCGTTCCGAGAACTAATAAATAAATGACTGCGCGTCCCGGCTTTTGTTACAAAAATGTTTAAATTTATTAGCTACGTTGCAAAATAGCAATAATTGATGAAAAAAATGCAAATAATCAAGTTTTTTGGATAATTTTTTTAAATATTTTAATTGCCCCGAGGGCATTTTAATTTTGGTAAAAAAACTTTGAGTATAATAAAATAACACACCAAATTTCATTAAAATCGTTTAGATAGTTTTCGTAAAATAATGTTTTGAAAAAAAATTTGAAAAAAAAATTTTAGAATTTTCAAAATGTTGCACAGCCTCAAATAAAGCATCTAGATGCTTGAAAAATTTTTTACATGAAAAAGACCGCTCAACCTTTCAAATGGTTTTTGAAAAATTGAAATCGGTTGTTTGGGACAGACACAGTAAGTTTTTAAAGTTAGCACTCTTTTTTTTATTTTTAAATAATTAGATTACATTTATCAATTTGCAGTTTAGTTTTTTTCAAAAATTATAATTTTAAAGTACTCGGAAAGACGTTTCTTTTTTTTAAAAAAAGAACCGTTTATTGGTTCTCGAGATATGAGCGGTCAAAGTTTATCGGCATTTACCGTTAATTTATAAACAATTTAGCAATAATCTTTGATCCAATGGCTTTGTGTTTCCGAGTTCTAAGCTGGAAAAAATGTTCATATCCATAAGTTATCGGCAACATAGATAAATCAGCGGAAAAACTGTCGCTCGCACTCGCAAAAAGTTACTCAAAACACGAAAAATAGGGGAGGGGGCTTTCGCTCCGAGACTTATAATTTTTGAAAAAATACTAAATTGCAAATTGATAAATTGTTAAATTGATATTTTGAAATATTTAAACAATTGATAAATTGTTTAAAAATAAAAAAAAGTGTTAAATTAAAAAATTTACTGTTACCGTCCTAATCAACCGATTTCAATTTTTCAAAAACTATTTGAGAGGTTGAGCGGTCTTTTCTATGTGAAAAAATTTTCAAGTACCTAGATGAAGGGTCGGAAAGTAATATTAGGTGGGGTCCGGATACTTCTGAAAATTTTTAACGAGGTCCGGAAAATAAAAATCATATTTCTTACTCATTTTTTATTTTAATTTGCACTCAAATTTAATCTGCTAAATTAAGAAGTCAAATCAGTCATATAATTGTAAAATACTAGAAAAAATTATAAGTGTGGCACTCAAACGTAAAAAAAAATATTTTTTAAATAATTTATTTGAGTAATTTGTACTTTCAAAAAATTTTTGGGGGTCCAGTATTTTCCCTTCCGCGGTCCGGATCCGGACCGCGCCCGCGGTCCGCCAGTTGCCGACCGCTGACCTAGATGCTTTATTTGAGGCTGTGCAACATTTTGAAAATTCGAAAAATTTTTTCCAAAAAATTATTTTGCGAAAACTATCGAATCGATTTTGATGAAATTAGGTGTGTTGTTTTATTATACTCTAATTTTTTTTGACCAAAATTAAAATGACCTCGGAGCAATTAAAATATTTTTAAAAAATTATCCAAAAATCTTGATTATTTTCATGTCAAGGTTTTAGTGGGGTAAAGATCAATAAATAAAAGAACACTATATTTTAAATCATTGCCAACGTTTCGGTGTTATTTTACACCATCCTCAGGGCTCTAAAATACAAACAATGTTTTTAATCAAATTTGTTAAGGTTTTAAAATAAAAAAAATAAAAAAAACAAATACATATACAATAATTCTAAAAAATTTTAAAGAATTGTTTCTGTCACAATTACCATAAAACTCGAAAGAGAAAAATTCTAAAACAGCTCTAAAAATAACAGGTATTACTCACTCACTGAAATTTTAAGTGTCTTTTGTCCAACATTTTTAATAAATGTGCTGTATTGAAAAGTAAAAAATAAAAAATAAAAGGGAAAAGAAAGGGAAAAAGTAAGAGGAAAAAGAAGCATGATATCTACACACATTAGAATCAACGTATTTTTCTACTGTCATTCTGCTGAACTTTACAACAATTTTTACTGAGAAAGAAAACCGCATTGAAATTGTTCCATGAATTATAAGTAGGTACACATATAAGTATCCAGATATCATCTTCTTAATATTTAGAACTGTTCAGTTGGACAAAAGACACTTAAAATTTCAGTGAGTGAGTAATACCTGTTATTTTTAGAGCTGTTTTAGAATTTTTTTTTCGGGTTTATGGTAACTGTGACAGAAACAATTTTTTAAAATTTTTTAGAATTATTGTAAATGTATTTGTTTTTTTATTTTAATACCTTAACGATTTTTATTAAAAACATTGTGTAAAATAACACCGAAACGTTGGCAATGATTTAAAATATTGTGTTCTTTTATTTATTGATCTTTATCCCACTAAAACCTTGACTTGGATAACTAATTAAGATCGCAAAACAGTGGAAACGTAATTGATTATTTTGCCTTTTTTTCATCAATTATTGCTATTTTGCAACATCGGTAATAAATTTAATAGTATATTATTCAACGAGCGTATAATGATTATGATATTACACGGGAGTAGAATACTATACTTTATCTACGACTACTAAATATTTTTGTTGAAGTTTTTTTTGAAATGTTTCGAAAAACATGATACGTTAAGAAACAGATATACGACTCGCACAAATGAAGTCGCTGATGGCTCAGTGTAGATGCTCTTTCCCTTCCAACCGCGGGTCCCGGGTTCGAATCCGGTCTAGGAAAATTCAATTTTTTAATTTTTTTTTATATGTACAGCACTGAATTGAAAATATTTAGTGGTTTACACGATAAAATTTTAAAAACGGATTGTTTGTAGCAGAACAATATAATATTATAGCTAAATTAAGGAAGCATCTGACAGTAGTGATTAATGACTCATTAATCACTGCCGTGATTAATGGGTATTATTAAGGTCGAGGAAACAGACGTATAATGGGTACATTATACAATAGTCGTGGATAAACATTTTTAACTTACAGTATTATGCAAAATTCAATTCTAAAACTTTTTTCCTCTATTCTTCCAAAATACATAGGTTTCAAGATATAAGTAAAAACTCAGATAAAATAGGTATTTTTTAAAATTCATCATCATTTCAGCAATTTTGAAAATGGTCTGGACTTCACCCAGATGTAGGGATCTACACTTTTATTGTGTGAGTTGTACCATTATATAAGTAAATACTTATACAATGGTTGTACTGAAGGTAATCGAGAAAGAATTTGCTTGCCCCCTTTCACATCCACCTTAAAACAAAAAGCTCTCTTTTTTCTAATAAACTATTATTAGAGAAATTTTTCTGTAAAGTTATAAGTAATATTGTCCTAAAGTCTCAAAAGAAATCCCACCAAGAAATCACATTAGCGATGGAAAGATCAAACTAGTCGTTGGAAAATAAGTAATACAGAAAAATTTCTCTAATAAAAGTTTATTAGAAAAGAGAAAGCTTTTTAACAGGGAAAAATATTGGGTATGTTTCTGGAAAAAATATAATTGATGACGTCATTAGTCGTTTCTGTCAAAGATAATACATTCGATTGAAAATAGAGCGTACCTCATCCCATTTAACACCACGTGTGCCAAATTTAATTTAAATTCTTTGTATCCTCACAGTAGGCCCATACTATTACTACACCCTCTACATAATCTGCACTATTAGTCGAGGGAATAAGAGGGTTAAATACCAAAAGTGAAAAGAATAAATCGGGAATTATTTCAATTGTGGTTTGATAGTGGCCTCGAAGGTTATTATAAGTACTTACGTACCTGTTTTATAATTCTTGTGAACGAAGGACAACTGAATTAATAAGACATTTGAAGAACCATTGAATAATCTCAAAGAGTTTTATAAGACCTGTTAATATAACTATTGATAAACCTATATTTTTATAACAATAATCATAGCAGGCTAATAAAAGTAAAAAGTATAAACTTAACTATCTTCACCAGGCTATCAAAGCTAAATGATTAAAGCTATTTGAAAACTTATCCTATTTATGAATAATTTACTCTGTTATCTCTATCTAGCAAGCATAGGCAGCTTAATACAACAAGGGCTATTTAGATTCAGACGAAACGTTTTATAGGGGTTTTCATGGTGCCATGAATAACTAAATTTGCCTTAAATTATAATCGTTAAAACTGTTTTACTGATATCTGAATTTATAGTTGCTTGCAGTAAAATAAAATGTTTTACACCCATAGAAGATAGAAATAGAATTATTTTATAAATCACAGAAAAGTCTGCCGTGCAAGAATCGAAAAGATTTTTTCACGACCCTAATATAATTTTCTAAACTATTTGAAGCATTTATTATTGTTTAAAGTGACAAACAAATTTGGAGAATTTTTTAATTTGTATAAATTCCAACAATAAAAATTAAACTCTTACAAAACTCCAGCAAGAGAAAATCCGAAATGTTTTATGGAAGTCTGTAAATACATTTGGTTTCAGATAAACCTCATTTAAAACTAATTAATCTGCAAACATCATTTATAAAACTTTATAAAACAAGAACCAGACTAAACAAAATTTAAATTGTTTCTTGGGTAGATACGACCTTCTGGAAAGTTCGGACTGGTATATATATCAGGAGTTACCACCAAATGTACAGTGTGTTTCATAAATAGAAATAGATCACAGAACAAAAGTAGGTTTTAGATATTAAATTATTGTGATTTGACCAAACTTACGTTAACGCCAATGTTGATATTATAAGAAATAGGGTGTTGAAAAAAACGAAAATTTCTAATAATTTTTATTTGCTGGGTTTTTGGGAATGCCAAACTTAAATATTATATCATTTTGTAACTTTCTTATAAGGATCATCACAATATGGCATTTTTAACGTGGAGAAATTATAACTTCCTTATACTGAATCACCCTGTACAACACTATAATTTTTTTGTTTAACGCTAGGACAAAAATTAAATATAAAAATAATAATTTGAACATTTTTACTGAAAATTGCCATAGCTTGTGGAAATTCATATACAGTGCTTTCGAAAAGTAAATAATAAATTTATTATTTTTTAAATTGAGAAGTTTTCGAAAAAATCCCCTGGCACGTCGATTTTATTTTTAAAAATGGCACTTTTTGACGTACGACCCATATTTGTGACGTCATCGTTGTTCGAGATATGACGTCATCGACAATTTTTTTAAATAGCAACCCCCAATTTTGACCATGCCATTTGAAAGAGCGTGTCATTCTACATACACAGATCATTAAAAATTATGGTGTTACATAACAAAAATTTCAAGAAAATAATGTTTGAAGATTTTAAAATTTAATTTTCACAATACTGAAAATAATGATTATGTAAAAATCGACTAAATTAAATGTTCAAATTGTGCACCGTTGGCTGCCTGACAGTAGCCAAGACGATTAATAAATTCTTTTTGGATATTATCAATAACTTCAGGATGTATACGATGTATCTCATGGCGAATTCTTGCTTTTAAATCTTCTAAATTAACCAGTCTAGTAACGTATACTTTGCTTTTTAAGTATCCCCGCAAGAAATAATCTAGGGGTGTCAAATCAGGCGATCTGGCTGGCCACTCAATCGGCCCCCTTCTCCATATCCAACGATTCGGGAACAGCTCATCTAAATAAGCACGGATAGGTGTTGCATAATAGGGAGGTGCACCATTTACTCGATTTTTACATAATCATTATCATTTTCAGTATTGTGAAAATTAAATTTTAAAATCTTCAAACATTATTTTCTTGAAATTTTTGTTATGTAACACCATAATTTTTCATGATCTGTGTATGTAGACACGCTTTTTCAAATGGCATGGTCAAAATTGGGGGTTGCTATTTAAAAAAATTGTCGATGACGTTATATCTCGAACAACGATGACGTCACAAATATGGGTCGTATGTGAAAAAATGCCTTTCTTAAAAACAAAATCGACTTCGTTATGGAGGCGTATGAAATCAATGGTTTGTTTGTTAGGATCATATTAATACTCGAGCTGAATTATAGCTAGAAATTCAAATGCAGTGACCTATAAGAATGACGCACGACTTTTTAGAATTCGACAATCTATTTGTTAAAGAATTAATCGATATTTTAATTGAGTACGACTTTTTAGAATTCTACGATCAATGTTAAAGAATTAATCGATATTTTAATTGAATTGGTAATCATGTTGAAAAAGTTTGTTATGATTTAATGTGTCCCAACAGAAATCAGAAGGATTCGAAGCAACGTGGTGGCCAATACATGTCATTTTCTTTACGCATCCGGCGACTTGAAAAATGCGTGTTTGTGTAGTTACGGACTTTCGATAATAGAATTATCGCGAATCGCATTAATATAAAATAAATTGAAAACTGAAATAATAGATTTTATTTCATTAACTTTGTTGCAGTCGGTAACCTATTTGTCTAAATCGGATAACTTGAATTTACCTCATCCTTTCGACAACTTACACAGACAAAATTGTGACACGATAAATAGTAGTTTATGCTTTGAATCTCGATTGTGGTTAAAGGGTTCCACAAAGTATGAGAAATTTTAATAAAGTTGTTCAGTCTTTTTAAAAAATTTTTGAACTTTTGTTAAGAAGAAAAAGTTACAGAAATTTGTTTACAGCAAAGATGTTATACCTATAAGATAGTTTAAAAATGATGAGAATTAAATTTGACATTCCTTGTTACTGCATTTAAAATAGTAACTGTAAAAGTTACTGAAATATATATATTTTTTAATTTACTTTATCGCATCTCTCTTAATGTCAACATTCAGACAAAGGTTAACTGAAACCTTATCTGAACTCTAATTTTGCGTTTTTTCTCAAAAAAAAACTTATTCCACTGTCTTTTTAGAAAGGATATGGGTAAACTTTCATTACAACAAAAGACGATAGGCTCACATACAGGGTGATTCAGTTATAATGTCGTTAATTTTTACAACTTATTCGGAGGCCTAATAAAGACGGTAAATCGAAAAAAAAATTTTTCGACCTTTTAAAAGATAACTGATTTCCCCAGACAGACAGACGGTTTGAATTTTACAATTAGTTTCAAAAGCAAAGTGCAGGGACTTTATTAACAAAGTGCTATGGACGAATGAGTGTTGTTTTAGCCGTACTGGCATTTTAAATAGTAATAAGTCACATAATTAGGTAATATGTACTACAAACTGAATAATTAACTAAACAATACTAAAAACCCTGTTCAGTTATAAAAAATAATGAAAATGTTGATAATATTAAAAACACTAAATTGTAATAACCTAACATTCAAAAACGTATTATCCTTATGCATTTGTATTTTTTAACAAATAATACTTTTTAATATTTAAAATAATAATTTTTATCCTTCTACAGTTGTTTTCATTAACAAATAATAAGTTGTTAATATTTAAATGTAAAAAAATATGTTATTCATTCATGCAGTAAAAACTGTCAAGATTCACTCTCGATAAACCTTTTTGTGGGTCAGCAGCGGTCAAGAGCGGTCCAAAAAGGGGTTTAATTAATGATTTGCAAATATATTATTTCAGCATTTTAACATTTTTTTTAATAGCGTATACGTATTCCACTCATTTCTCCCTAACTTCCCTTAAAATTAATGACATTATGACTGAATCACATAAAGGGTACACGCAAGGAAAAAAAAATGTTTTTTATGTTTTTTCTAATCGATAGAATATCTACAGCTGAAAGCTGTGGAATATCTGTCAGAATTATGGTGCCTTTTTTTCAAAACAACCTGTACGCAAATGAATGACTATCGTCATTTGTTCATAATCTTACTGTTCCTACAATTCAATCAATATAAATTGACCCTCCCTTCTGACTGCGTTACAATTTTTATATCTCTTTTTAATAAACCGCACTGAATTACCGTCAGCGATGTATAAATGCTGACATCTAACGGTGGCACAGTATATTAATTAATTTGTGCGCTGACTGTCAATGTTATTAGAATTAAATTTTTTTATCAATGTAGTTATGGAATAATGAAGCCCTTTGCTTAAGAGTTCTCTTATTTCCAGGCAAGGGCGACCTGGTGGGCAGCGACATCAACATGCACCTCCAACTCCAGCACTCCTCGAACGGCCCGGGGTCGGAGGGCAACCGGGGCGGCGGCCAGCCGGACATCGTGGTCAAGTCCAGCAGCGACGTGCGCGCCTTGACTTACTGCGACCTCAAGTGCATCCACATGCAGGGCCTGGTGGACGTGCTCAGGTTGTATCCGGAGTACCAGCAGCAGTTCGCCAACGACATCCAGCACGATCTCACTTTCAACGTCAGGGAAGGCTATGAAGCGGAGGTAAGTAGTTTGAGGTGATTAAGTGGTGTTAATCAGTTTGTCGGAAGGTAGATCGAGCAATTTGGCTTGTAGCTGAGGGTTTGATGGATTAGTTGGCTCCGGTTAGGTCAGTAATCTCATTTATTTCGGGTCGAAGGACCAATTCCAGTCAAAGCCACGTTGATTGGCTTTGGAAAAAATTGATTTACATATATATTGCCCTATTTTTGTATTTAATGTATTTAATAGGTTCCGTGCTAGAACTACTTTTGAAGAGAGCTTTTAAAATTCACGTTTTTAAAAGCTCGGCGCTTCTAGGTCAAATAATTTAAATGGAAATACACAATGTTTCCAATGTTCAATTGAACTAGGAAAGGGAAATATTATTCTATGCAAGTTTCCCACAGGCCCGAGATAGAAGAGACCTGATAAAAATATACAGGATGTTCCACATAAGAGGGATTCTTCTGTAACTCTGCAACTGTAACTTATAAAAAAAATGGTTTTAATAAAAGTTGCCTGGATTCATGTGGCCCATGTAAAGAAAATATTTTTAGATTTCGCGTGGACGCTACATAATGTTATTTTAAATGGAACACCCTGTATTGAGATAAATCAAAATTTTAAGTTTCAACATTAGGATTCAAAGTTGATTAATGTCAAAGGATGACAACATACAAGTCGATACACAGGTTTGAAATTAAGATGATAGAAAGATAATGGAAATATAAAAAAAAATAAAGAAACAATAATTCTGGACATTAATAAAAATTTACGAAATTAAACTATAAAAAAATCTGTACATAGTAGATAAGAAATAAGTTAAGTGGAATAAAAGAAAGCAAGATAACGTTTTAAAAATGTGTCCTCTAAAGGGTAACTAGGATCAGGAGAAAAACAAAAGAGAAGAGGAATTAGAAATTAGTTACATAAAAAAAGGAAGGTGGAAGAAAAGTAAAAAAATTGAGAAATAAAAGGAAGGTAGGAGAATTGAAAAAAGTTGACAAAATTGTCTGCAGGTTGTTGTTTGAAGGAGACGTTAAAGGAAATTTTCTACAAATTGGATGTAATAATATGTTCCTGAATAGAAGCCACATTCAATATCCACAATTTTAAAGAATTAAACCAAGGATTATAAAGAAAGGTACCTCTTTCATTATAATGCAGTATAAATTTCAAAGATAGAATTGACAGTTTTGTGCACATTAGAAATAAAATAACATAAACATTACAGATAGGGAAGATTTGAAGTAAAGACTTACCTGAATAATTATCGCAAATTTGATAACTAAATGACCTCTTAAACATCTCAGTATTATGTTGTGGGGGAGTTAGAAGACCCTTATATCTTATATTAATTGTATGTACGTCCGTTCTAAATTTGATCTTTCTATATAGATAAGGCGGTGATTTATTTAAAATAATTGAATGATATAAACAAGCTGCATGGTGTAATTGTCTGTTTTCCATATTAAGCCATTTCACTTCTTGAAGTTTGTAGGATATTCTTTGATTTTTCCGAATTCCATAAATAAATCTGAGGCAAGAGTTTTGTAACTTTTGAATTTTACGTTTATATAATGCATTGATGCACGGTCCATACAAAACATCAGCAAAATTTAATAGTGATAAAATTAAACTTTCACAAAGCATAATTTTAGTTTCAGTAGGCATACAATGTCTATTAGTATATATTGCTCTTAATACGGAGTATCCTTTTTGTATAGTTTTATCTACATATTCTTTAAATCTAAGATCACTATCAATAATTACACCAAGACTTTTGACTTTATCTAATTTTGGCAAAATGGACCCTTGTATATTAATATCTATTTGATTTTGCACAACTAATCGATGCTTCTTGGGACCAAATATGATGACGTTAGACTTTGATGTATTGATTAAGAGACAATGGTCTTTAGCTTCATTTATAAAATTATTCAAATCATTATTAATACGCGCAGAAGCAATATCTATCTCACTAGGAGAAAATGAATAATATATTTGCGTATCATCCGCATAAAGATGTATGCTGCTAAACTTTAATGAGTTTATTAAATTGCTAGTATAAATGGTAAAAAGAAGAGGACCCAGAATTGACCCTTGCGGTACACCTGACTTTAATAACAAAGAATGTGACATACTATCATTTAATCGCACTCTTTGAGAGCGATTCTGTATATAATTTTCAAACAGCATCAAAGCATTATTTGACAAACCTATATATTTAAGGATCGCAAGCATAATGTCATGATTTATTGTGTCAAAGGCTCTACTGAAATCCAATAAAACTAATATAGAGCAAAGACCTTTATCAGTTGAATTTATAATGTCATCAACTACATGTAAGAGCGCTGTTACACAGCTGTGACCAGCTCTAAATCCGGACTGAATCTCAGGAATTAGTTTATTTGCTTGCAAATGTATCCGTAACTGTATATCCATTACCCTTTCGATAACTTTTGATATGGTTGGCAAAATACTTATGGCACGAAGGTCCTTAAATTCCTCAGGATTACTTTTTTTTGGTAGCACAGTTATCACAGCACTCCTCCACAGAGCTGGGAAGACAGATTCAGTAAGACAATAATTAACAATATGTGTTATGTATGGAATTACTTCAGGAATAAATAATTTTAAAAAGGTTAAATTTAAACCATCGCACCCTGTTGCATTTGTGGTAATTTTATGTAATATTTTACTTACATCACATTCTGTGACTGGATGAAATGTAAAGTTCGAATTATTTAAACGGCTATTGTTATATAAATTTAGTACTCGTTCTGGGGTCTCCACAGAAGGAATAGAATTAACAAAAAAATCGTTTATTTTATTTATATCGCTTAGATGACCAGGAATGTTAGAAGATTTATTTGGTATAAAATTATTTTGTTTAAGAAATCTCCATCTTTCTTTTGTACTAGAATGCTTTATTTTATAATTAACATATGCCTTTTTTTCTTGCTTAATAGCTTGAGTTGTGTAATTACGTAAATCCTTGTAGTATTGCCAATGTGCTTCACTTTTAGTTTGTTTAAATCTATTAAAGGCCTTTTTCTTAAGTGATATCATTAATTTAATATTGTCCGTTATCCACGGTGCAGGAGATTTTGTGAACCTCTTTGTGATAATAGGCGCATGAATATCAAGCAAATGAGTAAGATTCTGTACTAAAAAAGTAACTTTGTCATCAACATTTCCCATATCAAATATATTATACCACGGAATATTATAAAAATCTGCAATAAGCATATCATACTTAACATTTTTTAGGTTTCTGTATGTACGGAAGATTGGTACATTTTTTACCACAATCATATCTATGATGCAATATGTTAGGAAATGATCAGATGTATTTGTTTCAATTACATCAGCATCTACTACATTAATTTCTTTAGAGACAATGATAAGATCAAGCAATGACAATTTTCTAGTTGGTTTATCAATTATTTGTTTCAAATTAAAATTTTCGAATATAGAAATCAGACTATTGACACCTACTGTAGATATATTATATACCACATTTCAACAGAACTGACCCCTGATTTTTTAAGCTGAGTATTTTTTTTTCTTAAATTAAATTAAAATAAAATAAAATAAAATTTTATATCAATCTTAACAACTTTATTATAGTAAGTTATTGCATTTTTGAATTCCTTGGTTAATATTATGTCGACTTGATTAAATTTTAATGTGCATGGTGTTTAAAACTTACCGTTTTCGAGATAATCGGTTGTTTTTGAAAAAAATCACGATTTCAGCTCTTTAAATGAGTCTAAATGCAGTTTTCACAGTTCGTTTTGGCATTAATTACTCTATCTTATCATCTGTGAGCAAAACGCGTACGTTACTCAGACTCGGAAATACTTAGAACTACATTTAAAATCTTACGAGTTGAAAAACTTTTTTTTTTCAAATGGAATGGCCCATATTAATTGTCATGGGTGAATGAAAATGAAATAAAATGAAAATGAAAAAAATGAAAGTGAAGTACCATACTTATCTCTAACAGTTTTCCAGAAAAATCAGGTTCTTTTCTAAAATCTGAAAAAGTACTTGGCAAATATCAACTTTTTTCTTAGTTTTCCAAAAATTTTCATCTTAAAATTACAAAATTATGAAATTTAAAAAATGGAATGTTAGTATCAAATCAAAGTTTAACTAGGTAAACCACGAAAAAAATAAAAATAAAAAAATAAAGTAAATTATATACATATAAAAATCATTCAGTACTATAAAATTTACAAAGAATGTGCTGCTTAGTGACGAAGATACAAGAGACAGCAACTAAAGACTCTTAAGTACTTATTTAGCAAATTTTTCAAAATAGCATCCCAAACGACATAAAAAATGTATTTTTCTTGCCAAAAATATCGCTAGCAACTAATTCCTATGATTTTTTACACCTACTTTCGCTGAATCTTTAATTTAAGCAGTGTTCACTTTCACTATAACATTTCAGTAAATCTAAACTTTTTCTTGAAAATTATCTAATTAAAGTTAATTAAAAAATTATAATCTAATATGTACATTTACACGATCAAACAAGCAGTGGTAGTGCGGAGTTTCCTAAATAGAAAAAGTATGTTTTCTAAACAACAAAAGTCCTCCTCCACAGCATTTTTTCGAAAAAGGATTCATGTGGCATTGTCCTCACTACAATAACCATTCAAAAGCGATCTTTAAATGTAATAGGTACTTCAAAAGGGAATGACATTTAAATTATTCCAAGACACAACGAAATTCTGCTATGTTTTCGTACTCCCGTCATATTTTAATTTCAAATACTTCAATATAAATGAATTTCTAGGTTGTTTACCTCTTCATCTATCGTCTCGGTATTAAAAAGAAATTAGTGAAGCTGAATCGTCGAAATTGAATTAAAGGCACAACAATGTCGTCCGTTGCTCCCTCTTTGCACATTATTGCGTTTGGAATCTTGAATGCCACGGTTTGTTACAAGTTTACTACTTTATTTTGCTCTCAAATTTTTGCTTATTTTTTTTGCTATGTTTGAAATTTATTAATTAATTTTTAGGTGTAAAATCATATTTTCCTAATTCTTGAATTGCATAATTTGAGAAAAATTTATAATATAAATAAAGGTAATTAATTTCAGTTCAGTGTAATTGCTGTCGTAATACTCGTAATAATTTACATGTTGAAGCTGGTTTATGTTTAATCGTTTTCGTCCATTCGCATGCATCTAATAATAAATTACACCGCCTGTAAAAAATCTTGGTAGAATATAGTCGATCATAAATAACGATCAATCATTTTCAGTGAACCTACTAAAAAATTTACAGCTTTAACTAACATTTCTCCACCAACTTACTCAAAGTGTCAAGAAATTGATGTAACGTGAACGATGTAAGCAAAGGCTCAGGCAATAAGGAGGACAAATTGAAAATACACTGAGAAAACTAGTTTAAGAAATTTGTAAGAAAGGATTGTATCAATTTAACACAATTTCAGTAACTAACTTTGGATTTTTTTTAAATTTGTCCAATATCAAACTTTATTTTATTTATATATTTAATTTTTGCACAAATAGATATCTATAATTTTATGGCGGTTATATCTTAGGTAAACTAAAAATAATCAAATTCCTTTCACTCTTTTTCTATATTTTTGGTATTTAAGAACATTAAATAAGATTTTTACAAATATTGTTTGATGTTATTTGAATTATCTTTAACATGTTTTATAGTTTTAAATGTTTAATAAACGTGATTTAGCTTAATGCGTGTTTTTTGGTATATCGAAAAAACTATTTTGCTTAAACTTTTATTTTAATTATTTAAAAATAGCATTATTAAAATAATAATAGATATTGTATTAGCTGTAGCCTGATCTTTCACTTTGACTTTTTTGCTACAGTTCTGATTCAGAGCGATTAGAATACTGTTTTTTCTACTATAAGGTTTTTGTATCCTTTCACTGAACACACATAAATCGACCTCAGAGCTAGAATTAATGCCTACGCAATTTCTTTTAATGTAAAACTAACTAACATGCTAAATCTTGCAAATAACACAAAAATAGGAAAAATCAGAATGTTTACTGATCAAATATAGTATACAGGGTGTCCCTGAAAGGGATGGACAACGCTTGACCATAGGTTCCTTGAAAATGAGACTATTTAGCCTAACTTACCTATATACAGAAGTGCACGCCTACTGAGATATAGCCTTATAAATATAGAATAGATAACCTATTTTTTTCAAATAATTTGAAAACTATTTTTCTTAGAAACTTGGTACACTTATTTTTTTATATAAGGGCAAGGTAAATATAGAATTTGGAGAGAATACATATACAGGATGTTCTATTTCTAGTGCCTGTGCGCCACTGGCTATCCCGTAACTTTACGGCAGACGACAGAATTAATATTTTTAAAAATAAGCACTATTTTAGAAGATAGATTTTTTGCTCTGACAAAATTTCGATATCGTTTATGGATTTCGAGTAAAATTCGCATTTTTTATACATTAAATATAGGCAAAAATTCCGATTTATAAAAAATAATTTATAACTGCAGCCTCAAAGCAGAGAATAATAATGAAAAAACGTTACATTAAAAAAAATAACTACACATTTTTGGTATTAGTATTATCAATCAATAAAATAAAAATCAACACTAATATTTTAAATAAACAATATCAACTAATAATGTAAGAAAGTCAACATTAACATTTTAAATAAACTGATATTTGTAATCACATTAAAATAATATTACAGTAAATGCTCAAAGTTACTTTCTTGTTCTTAAACGCAAACATTAGTTCTTCGAAAATTAGAAATTATCCAATAATTGTGCATTACCTTTCATTACTTTAATTTCATGTTGTATTCTTTCCCATATTCGTTTTCTGTATTTACTGAAAAGTTATTTTAAACGTTCCCCAAATGAAATAATTACATGGGTTTAGGTCCGGGGATCGAGGTGGCCACTTTAAAGGGGCATTATTTCCTCTACCTATCCACCTGTTAGACCTTTAATAACCTGTAATACCAGTAACCTGTAATAACTGGTCTTTTAATACTCTATTAAAGGAACTTTTTGAAAGCCAACCTCTGCCGCTAAACGCCTTTTATTTACTTGAGGAATTTCTTTAACCCTTTCCTAAATTTGTTCCTCCAGCTGAATAATTCCGGCCGTACATTATCCACGATATTACAGGTAAAAAACGTCCTGGTTCCCGAAGGCGTCTCTCCGCATCAGCAAATGTTTTGTGATTTGGAAATCTTTCAGCATATGTTCGAACAGTAGCACAACAATTTCCTTCACAATATCCCAAAACTACTAACATATCAGTTTGTTCAGTAAAAACATAAATTGCAATAAAAAACAAAGTAAGCTAAAATTAAATCGCAGCTAGCTTGACACAGAACCTTTTAATTATTGTTATGAATTTGTTTCTCTGTTATATGGCACCTCGTACTAGAATGTTCTATTTATCTTAAACTGATTTTATATTATTTAATGTGTAAAAATGCCAATTTTACTTGAAATCCATAAACGATATCAAAATTTTGTCGTCATTGGCGTACATACAAAAAAGTTACGGGATAGCCAGTGACGCACAGGCACTAGAAAGAGGACATCCTGTATATGTATTCTCACCAAATTCTATATTTACATTGCCCTTATATAAAAAAATATGTGTACCAAATTTGAAGATTCTAAGAAAAACAGTTTTCAAATTATTTGAAAAAAAAAACTAGGTTATCTGTTCTATATTTAGAAGGCTATATCTCAGTAGGCGTGCACTTTTGTATATAGGTAAGTTAGGCTAAATAGTCTTGTTTTTATCCAAGGAACCTGTGGTCAAGCGTTGTCCATCCTTTTCAGGGACACCCTATATATACACACAAATAATGTCGATGTAATGTGCTACTTAGTTGTCTGTACCGGAGCAGGGTAGGCGTTCAGTCACGCTCAATGATGGCTCCACTGTTTTCTCAGAATTCGAAATATGAGTGAATTTTAAAGCTTCTCACATGACCATATGTTTATAGGATGTTAATTTATAGAGAAAAATCCTCTATTAAAGTTTAGCTAGACATTTTAGTTGCACCCTTTATAAAACATTGTCATCAGAAGCTGATTGCCGTCGACACGGACATTATGTGGGTCGACTTGTAGAACCCATTTTACGGGAAATTGGATTTTATGTCGTGTACCTACTCGATCCACTACACGAGCTCGTAAAACGTAACTGTCTACTTCTAAATATCGTTAACAATCCAATAATATTTTACGGCTATCGGATACTTATGTTTCTGAATAGCCGTCCTTATGAGGGAAATGTTGCGATAGTAATAAAAATCGGTTGGATACGTTAGTGAAATTTGCTAGGAACGCCTTCTAGATTTTATCACCAAGTACGCGTAAAACAGTTTATGGGAACTTTGCACGAGCCGATTTTTTTTTAATCATTGAATCTGTAGCCATTTAGCGCTTAGAAACATGAAATTGTTACAGTTAAGCCAAAAATCTGGGCAGAACAAAAAATCTTGTATAAGGTTTGTTTTATAAAAATTATGTTGACGTAAAAAAATGTATATCACAGCTTATTTTACATTTAATTTAAACAATGACTACAAGTTACAAAAGAAATAAATAGTATTAATATTATAATAAAATGAACTATACCTTTAACGAATTTAAAAAACACAGTTATAAATGGCTATAATTTCATATGGTTATACATATTTCCTATCATTTTGCAGCAAGCAAGTATCAACAAATAAAGAAATTAAGCTCGGCGTTATATACTTTCCAGTTTTTCCCATAAATATAATTCTTGTAGTTTGTTTTGCTCAAATTATTCATATCTAGGATGATACGACGCCCAACACTTAACAGATCTGTATATGTGATCCATCTAAAGTATATCGGCACTAATTTAATAAAGGTGTAACAAAGAATTCTTACTAGGAATGTCTTCAATTAATTTCTTTAAGTAATTTTAAATAAAAACACAAATACAGTGTATCCAAGATAAGGATGGGATAGCATTAGGATCTATAGTAGGATCGTATTCGATGCAAAGTAGAGCAAAAATTTGTCGGTCTTTTATCAAAGGAAAATCGTGTCATCATTTTTAGGAGGCGTAAGATAAATCATTTCAAATTTAAAATGAAATTCAATGTAAAATCTGAAATACCGCTGCATACGCACTGTGTTCTGGTAGTAGCTGTAGTCGCCCAGGTGCATCGAGTGTACGAACTGGTCGATTATACGTCAAATACTAACCTGGCGAGCTTTGCCGTCAATTAGAGAGCGTTTCCAAAAAACAAGTAAACAACAGTGGCGCGTACAGAGGTAAAATGTAGTACATATGTTGAATTTAGGAAACAAATTGGATTTATAATAAATTACATTTAAAATAAATAGTTTACGAGAATAAAGGAATTTTTGTAGGAACAAGGGTGCCAGACCTGAACTGATCCCCTCGTCCCTTCATAATATATAAAGAAATTATTCAATTTGTAAAACCCTTAAAAGCGTACTTCATTGGTTCCCTTGACAGGCAATGATTTATTACTTTGCATCGAATATGATCCTACTATAGGAAACGGTAAGAGATACGGGGTGGCTCAAATTAGAGAGATTTTTTATACCTAACAATATGCCGTTTAGAAAGTTTTAATTTCCGGATTGTTCCGGGAATATCCGGAAAAAAAACGAAATTTTGCAAAATCGTTTTATTCTTCTTCTGGCTTTATTTGAAAACGAATTTTAAAATAAATTGCACATTTCCATTTTCGCTATATCCAATGGCGTTCACATTTTTGCAATCCGACATTTCTTCTTCAAGTAGCCATCATCAGGTTCATTTTATGAAATACGTCGCTGCTATTTTTATGACAAAATCTAGTCATTTTTAATTCTGAATTAGATGATATTGATATTACTATTTAAAAGGTTTTTAGCTTGTTTTAGCTATTGTATAAAATGTTTCCTATGTACGGCTCTGAACGCTTTCAAAATATCTATTGGAGGAAGTCATAACAGTATAAACGACAATACAGCACAAAATATCCAACAATTTTTTTAATCCATAATTTAAAAAGTTGTACCTAATAAAAAAATAATACGAATTTATGAAATGTTTTATTATTTCTAATTAGTATTGCTAATAGAAGTAAAAAAAATGTTGGATATTTTGTACTGTGTTGACTTTTATACTGTTATGACTTCCTCCAATAGATATTTTGAAAGCGTTCAGTCGTACTCGAAAAATTTTAAATAATAGCTAAAACAAGCTAAAAATTTTTCTAAACGGTTACAATAGTAATATAATCTAATTCAGAATTAAAAATTACTTTATATTTTGTCATAAAAATAGCAGCAACATATTTAAAAAAATAACCTGACGATGGCCCCTCAAACACGAAACGTCGGATTGCAAAAAATGTTGACGCCATTGGATAAAGCTTAAAAGTGGCAATGAAAATGTGCAATTTATTTTAAAATTCGTTTTCAAATAAAGCCGGAAAAAAATAAAAGGGTTTTGCAAAATTTCGTTTTTTTCCGGATATCTCCGGAACTACCTGGAATTTTAAAACATTCTAAACGGCATATCGTTAGGCATAAAAAACACAACTTCTTATCTTGGACAGACTGTATGCAGTAAAATGTATTGTCAATATTTTCACAATATACAGGGTGTCCGGGAAAATATGGGAAATTTCTCGGGTGAAGATAGAACATGAGAAAATAACAAGTTCCTATAATTTTTTTTCGTATAGGCCCTCCCTACTAATAACTTTTAAAGTATTTAATATATTTTAATAAAAATTTTATATGTGATGGACACTAGTAAGGACCTCTTAAAATAGTGTCCTTGAAACATATTCAGCTTTTTCAGTTTACCAGGGGCGGGCTAAGCTTTACAACTGAATGCCTAAATTTTTAACACCCTGTATGATAAAGACTTTAAAATAATAAATCTAAGTAGCTTCAACCTTAGACTAAAAAAAATAGATTCATCAAATTAAAGTTTCGGTAAAAGTTTTACCAAGTTCAAAACAAAAGTTAACATACTGTCACTTCAGGGCATAAATGCTTGAATGAAAAATACACTAACTACGAACTTTTTTTAACTGTACAAATCTTTCTCATCATTGAATTAGTATTTTCTGTTGGAAAACAAAAGTAAGAACCAATAAATAAATAAATATAAATGTTAGTATATTATATTTATTGTTTCTACAATTATTTTCTCAAGATTAAAAGTGCTTTTTTTCCATCCTCACGTTTTCGTCGGATATTACTTTGTAGCTAAAGCCTGCCCTGCCCATAGTGAATCAGTGCATGAGCCCCCTCCACTAAGGGGTTAATTTAGAAATCACTGGTCGGGTTGCCGTTAATCGAATTGCTGATAAATCACGAAATCACGCGTGCCCCTGTACGTTGAACTGTAAACTGATTACTTCTAATTTACCCATAGGCAAACAAGGACATTTGCAAAGGTACTTCAGGCTTTCGACCTTCCTAATTAACGTGGCGAACTAGCGTGAAGGGATCGACACTCGCGATTTGAGAATTTCCCGTCTTTGTCTGCGACAGTACAGCCTTTCTAAATTAGTGGTTTAAGAAAATAATAAGGTTATATGTGTATGGTTAACGTAAAACTTCCGTTTCCAACTCAAAGATTTTTTCGTAATTTACAACTCAACTTCCGCCTGCCTCATAAAAATCACATTCTTCATTTTATTGGCTATAAATCTCTGGCTTTATGGAAGTTTTTACAGTGATCCAGGGTGAAGGAACTCCCAGTTTTCTCAATAAACTGAGGATTGAACCACTTGATTGCCTTATAATATGAAAAAAAGTCTACTACTTCCTTTTAATTACCAAGTTATTTATCCCTTTCATAAACTTTGCAATAGCAGACTTTTTTACGCTGGTTTCATTAAATATGTTTCCTCCAATATTTATCGTTGAGTACCTCAAAATCCAATTAGTTCGCCAAAGTAGGGGAATTAGGACATTCTTGGTTTTACACATCACTTTTAGCGTCTATTTAGGCGGAACATTATCCGCAATTCGTTTATGTCAGAAGCGCAAAAAGTGGCGGCCCTAGCACCAATTTGTGGGGAAATTAATGCAGAATATTACCTCCAACTTATTTATCCGACGGTTATAAAAAAAATGTGACAAGGGCCGTGACCGCTGCTGTTTTTATTCTTAATTGTCGCAAAAAAACGTAAAAGGGAGGTTAAAAGGTTCTAATATAAACATATTTCGTTCAAACCAGGATTATTGGACGAAAATGTTCATAGATTCAAAGAGAAAAGTAATAAAATAAAAAATAGATACGTGTAAGAGTCTTAGGAACACGCCGCCTATGGACAGATATCAAAATGTTCGAAAGTTTGATTCTGTCTCCTTCTACAGTTGCAACATAATGTTATACTGCAATAATACGGATCCTTTAACACGAATATGTGTTCGAACGATTCTAGAGAAGTACAAGTTACCATTGTTACATTTTGTATTGCACAAATAAGTATTTGGACAGTTCTTGAGAAGTAAAAGTTGTCTTTGTTATGATTTTGCATCGTAGCCATAGCCATTTAAGTCATTTTTACACTGTAAAAAAAATTCACTCAAATTCACTCAATTTTACTCAATAATGTATGAATTTCTGTTCACACCCGATTAAGTAAAATTTTCACTCTATTAATATGAGTACAACTAAAATGTTATGAGTGAAACTGTAGCAACAGAAGTGAGTGTATTTTACTCAAATCCGTGTTTCTGCTATCAAATGAGTGACTTCTGACTATTCTGAGTACGTAAAACAATGAGTTGAATTTTTCTCAGTAACTTTGTACTATGAAAAGTTCCGAACACTCCCCCTCCTTCCCCCCCCCCTCCCGCGCTAGCCTAAGGGCCACCTTAGCAAAGCGCATCCCGGGCTGCATAGCCGCACTACCCCCCCCCCCCAGATCAAAAGAATTGGTTAACTGATCGAACGAATAGATTGCCATAACCTATATTGTACTTTGCAGATATAAGTATAGGTAACAATTTAACCATCCGTTTATATCATTAATTTAATTATTATAATCAAATCACTACATTTAAATATAATTTTCACCAAAATAACCGAATTAACCGACGTCTAATTGGATCGACGAGAATAGACAAAGACAACCACAGAATGGGGTGAGATCATTCAATCATGAGGACATTTACTCCGATTTAGCTACAAGAACACCAAATACGAGTTTATCTGGAGAATTTGTTTCACTTTTTTGGATATTCACTTTTAGTTCAAATATTATCACAAAGAGTAAAATTATCAAAATGCTCAATATTGAGTGGAGATGTATTCAGTAATTTCACTTCGTACCTTTACTGCTTTCACTCACACCAATTGTTTCACAGAGTAAAAAACATTATATTGCCACACCTGTTCTGGCTGTTTTTTAGATATCACGATAAAAAGGCCAAAAAAAATTAAATTCGACACCCTGTATATCGGTTAGGTAATTAACAAACTATGATATAATTTTTTTTTGTTCAAATTCAAGTTTTATATCATCTGTTAAAGTTACGTAATAATTACGTAATAATTTGACTTTTGCGTTTGTACTTTCAGTTAGAATGAAGGGTAGAAATATTATTAACCGCTCAAAGCAACCTAATAACGTCCGTTATTCCTTTGTTTTTAGGCAGAGTCTGACGGCAACGGCATACCGTCACTGACGCTACCCAGCATCAGCGAGGACGACGAAAATGCCCACGAGGAAGGAGAAACGTCACCCTTATCGCCCAACAGATCACCCATTCATGCAGTGTCGAACAGCCCCAGGCACGCTAAATTAAACATGAGGTGAGATCTGACGTCTGTGGGTGTTACACTGAGAAAAATGTTGACATGCAAATGTAAATTTTATAAAGAAACGATATCTTTCGCGTTCATTAATAAATTGCTATCCTGAATATTAACCATTTAACATTTTTCAGGTTGCAGGAATTTCAGGAGACTATCACAAGGCGGCCTAGGATGGGTGGGATAGCAACCAATCATTTAGCTATGCTGAGGGAACGAGTGGAAAGGCAAAGAAGCGTTGTCGTTTCCCAGCCTTCGAAGAGTAATTCGTTGGAAGAATTGAACTGTGAACTGAAAAATGACGTAGAAAATACTAGAAATAGCGTCGATAGGCTCGACAACCAAATCACGACGCTGCATCAGGATGTAGCCACTCTCAGTATGGAGGTACGTAGCTTATGATCATTGTCTTGAATTATTTCACCATGTCGTTTTCATCATGCCAATTTAAATGTGTCTTCTGAACGATAAGAAAATCTTTAACCCAAAAAAAACCTTTAATTTTATAGCAGTAGAAGTAGCTAAAATATCCTATCAAAACGCCACACGTGTGTGATAAAAAATTTAAATATAATTTGTGACACATGGTGTTAAATGGGATGAGGTAAGTTCCATTTTCTATCGAAAGTATTATCTTTGAGATTTGACAGAAACGACTAATGACATCATCAATTATATTTTTTCCAGAAACATACCCAATTTTTTTCCTGTTAATCCTGTTTTTGTAATAAACTTTTATCAGAGAAATTTTTTCTGTCTTACTTCTCGTTTAAAAGTTATAAGCAATGTCGTCCTAAAGAGAATCAAAATAAATAGGTACCACCTAAAAATCACATTAGCGATGGAAGGATTGTAGTGATTGTCTTATTAGCGACTACAACTAGTAATCATTCAAATAATAAACTTTTTATTTCCGCAGACTTGTTAACTTGTAAATACATATTTTTAAGATTCAAACGATTGACGACCTTGTGGCGACTACAGACAACTTAACGTAATTACAACTCCGGATAGATATCCATTGCCATATATTCATAATTTTAATCTACATAGTTATGGTTGTAACATATTTTAAAAAATTGATCTTGTTAGAGCTTATACCAGATACCAGTCGCGGAAGAAGACATTTACAAAACGGCGATAACAACTCCATTCGGTCTCTACGAATTTCTTGGAATGCCTTTCGGACTACGAAATGCACCACATACATTTCAAAGATTTATTAATGACGTAGTATTAGGTTTAAATTTTGTTTTCGTGTACATAGACGACATTTTAGTAGCAAGCTCAAATGAAACTACACATATCGAACATCTAACAAAGCTTTTTGAAAGATTAAGTTCTTATGGAATGAATATCAATCCAACAAAATGTCAGGGATCATGGTGTTTACTGTATGACACCTTAGCTTCACATACAAAAAACGAATAAATCATATATGCAAAGATAAGTAATAAGACCATCACTACAGCTAGTAAGACAATCACTACAAGGATCAAGTAGTCGTTGGAAAATAATTGAATGTTCTTTGTTTAAAGTGCATAAATGTCATTAAGAATAAATAAAAGGGTTAACCTCGATAATTCTTTAATACAGTTAAAACAAAAGGTGACGATAAGAATAACTAAAATTAAAAAATGAGGCAAACGCTTTCATACTACATACATATTACAATCTATCCTCTATATGACCTCCTCTCATTTCAAGACACATGTCCAATCTTCGCCTGACTGCTTTGTGGGTTGCCTTTATTAACATTTCGCCGTTTAACTCATTACAAGCGTTTGTGATTTTTTCTTTCAAATTATTAATATTTCGCGAAGGTGTTTTGTAAACTTTATTTTTTAAAACCCCTCTATAAAAATAATCGAAGGGTGTTAGATCTGGTGACTTTCCGGGCCACTGAATAGGTCCATTAAGCCCAATCCATTTTTCTGGGAAAGTGTTATATTGCTGCACAATCTTGGCCTTGTGGGGTGGAGCCCTGTCGTGCTGAAACCATAGGTTTCTCCTTAGCTGCAAAGGCACATTCTCCAGAAGTGAAGGAAGCTCTTCTTGTAGTAAATTTAGGTAACTCACGCTGTAACTTAATTTATGTTCATAAAAATAAGGCCCAATTAATGCCTACCGATGATGCTTCACCATACATTGCTCCGAATTGGCCTTGGTTTTGGACTGGATTTATAATGCGGGGATTTTCAATGGACCAGTAGTGTTTGTTGCGCCTGTTTGGCAAACCATTACTGACAAACCGACTTCGCCTGTCCAAAGAACGTGCCGAAAAAGGTTCTAATTAACAGTTTCTATATTTACTACAATTTCAGCTATAAAATTAAATCTGTTTTCAATGTGACGCTCAGGCAAATACTCCAAATTGTGAATTTTGTAGTTATGATACCCATTGGTCTTCAAAATTCGTTGAACGGCTGATTTATCCAAATTCAATTCCTGTTTAGCCTACCGTATAGAATTTCGTGGATTTTGTTCGAAATACTGTAACAAGTCTAGCTGTATTAACATTGTTTCTTACCCTTCGATCAATTATTTAATTTTTCCGAACAGAAAATGCATCTTCATTTCGTCGTAAGGTCGCCTCCTGCAATCTTGTAAAGGTTCTATGATCAGGAATGATATAATTCTTCTTGAATATTTTTGTGACTCGCCGTAAGCATATCAAGTTTTTCTGAATGAGAAACATTTTGTAAGCACAAAATTGAGTAATGACAAGTATTTTGCAGGAGGTGAACATTCCAACATCTGATATAATTTATTTCTTTGTGCGTTCAGGGTAATTTTTTTACCATTCCAAAATGTATGCAGATTACTGTAATTTCATAATTTCAAAGTTTAAAACTATTGTCTTAAATAAATTATTGTTCAAAGTTACATAAATCTTTTTTTCTCGTAAATGGTCCAAATGAATACATATTATTTTTTTATGCGAAAACCGTCAACCGACAAACATTCAAGACAAAACATTTGCTCAGAAAGGAATAAGGATTTCAAAAATGATTTTTGGATTAAGAAAAAGCAGTGGCGTAACATATTTTTCTTCAAAAATATTCAATACAAAACCTGTACAGACGCCACTGGCAAAAATAATAAAATTATTTGTACATCAGAAAATGCATCTCGATGAATGGAAGGCGTGTACCAAATTGGAAAAAATATCTAGGGTAATACCAAAGTTAGGTATAGGTATCATCAAAGCGAAAAAAATGGAAGAGTTTACGGGACAAGAGTTAGTTGTTGATATGATATTTATTTATGGCTTTTGCGATAGTAATGCTGCAGCGGTAGAACGCGAGTACGGGAGAAGGTTTCCAAACCGAAGGCCGCCATCAAGGAGGACATTCCCTACGGTATTCCGCAACTTAGCTGCAACCGTCACTTTTCGAGAGGCACCGGGTCAAGGACGTCCCAGGATTAATAGGGAAGCGGAGGTCCTTGACGCTATTGAACAAGATCCTACGACTAGCATACGGAACATTTCAAGGCAAATAAATGTTCCTCGGCCAACGGTACTACATATCTTAAAGATTTCCTTAACAGAATTAATTAGATGTGCTACTAACATTTCAGGTTGGAATAATATTAAAGCGACAAGGCCTACATGTCTATCACTATCGACATGTACATGGCTGATACCAGAAGATTTTGCGCCACGTATGCAATTTTGTCGCTGGATTTTGTCGCTGGACAACGAGCAAGCTTCCAAAATTTTGTGGTGTGACGAAGCTACTTACCCGAAATGGAAAATTAAATTTTCATAATTCTCATTATTGGGAGGAAGAGAACCCACATGTTGTTCGGAGAACAAACTTCCAGCAACGGTTTTCCATAAATTTATGGGCGGGAATAATTCACGACACTCTGATTGGACCTACTGAAATTCCACAACGTCTCAATTCAAATCTTTATTTAAACTTACTTCAAGAAAATCTTCCCCAAATTCTCGATGATCTGCCTCTAAATTTACGACGTAACATGTTTTTTCAACACGATGGAGCCCCGGCACATAGTGGTCGCAATGTTCTAAATTTCCTAAACGAAAATTTCGCTGGACGGTGGATAGGGAGGCACGGACCGGTAGCTTGGCCGCCGCGTTCTCTCGACCTAACCCCGCTGGACTTCTTTTTCTGGGGATATCTAAATCAAAAAGTTTACGCCACCGAAGTCGGTACCCGTGAGGAATTGCTGCAGCGTATCAATGATGCAGCCAATGAAATTCGTCAAAACCGTTTTAGCATCTTAATAGCTTCGAGAAGTGTTACACGTAGGGCAAGACTTTGTATCAGAGAAGGTGGAGGTTTTTTTGAACAGTTTTTAAAATAGCTTGTTGTCTGTTATCAAAATTAAGTTTCCATCTTATGATCCCTTCGAAAAGTGACGGTTGCAGCTAAATTGCGGAATACAGTGAGGAATGTCCTCCTTGATGTCAGCTTTCTGTTTGGAAACCTTCTGCCGTACTCGCGTTCTGCCGCGCAGCATTACCATCGCAAAAGCCATAAACAAATCATCATATCATAATTGTTCTACATCAATAATGTGTATTACTGATTACGTATTAAATTATTATTATTATTTTTTGTTTAAATTACTATGAAATTGACCAAAGTGGGATTAATTCAAGAGCGATTTTCTCAGAAACCGTTAAAGATAACGATTTGAAACAAGAGTATCTTTTTAACGTAAAACAGTTCGGGAAAACGGAATTTGCTGTCCAATTTGTTAAAAAGTCGAAGATGAAAAAGTTACACACGCAATGTACCAAGGGCCCCCCCGTACCCACCCCAATGGACCTTGTGGAAATAAATGGATTAGTCCATCAAATTGCTCATCAAAATTTAGCTGTGTATACCAAATTTCATTCATTTATCACAACGCGATTGAGAGATATTGCAAAAAAATGATTTCCATTCCTCCCTCTTCAATGGGTCCCTGTGCCCTTAGGAAGCATTTCCGGATCCATGTCCATATGAACTTTTTTACTTAGTTTTGATCATAGAATCGGCCTGTTCAGGGTTGGCAGCTAATTATGAGACACCCTGTATATAAGTTTCTATTGACTACTGTTCTGGAAATTTCCTTTAATTTTCAGAAATACAGCAAATTGCAATTATTGTAACCCGTCCAAATAGTAGATATCCTAGTATCCGGAGATTATTAACTTTCCCCGTCGTTCCATTTTTAACGAAGGAAAAAGAACATAGAAAGAGTTCGAAATAAAGTAAACGAATATCACAGACCGTTGCCCATGACCCTTACTCACCATTTTCCATTACCCGACGAGGTCGCTCAAATCACGCCATTCCACGTACCCTATTTATATCTTATACTGGTTTTATTTTTACCTGGATGCCGAATACGCGTGTTCTAATTGTGATTTTTATTCAAAGGGTGTCGGTTGAATGTTTTTTCATACTGATCGATACAGTTTTTACAGTTACGAGTGCAGGAAGAATTTTTCCGGGTCGGAGCGCTTACGGGTTTCGACAGAATCTGTTTCGGATTCGTTCAAGGCGGATGTTGAATGGAATTTTGGGATTTTCCACATTCTGACCTGTTAGTCTACCCCTTTATTAAATATGATGCTTTGAGAATCTTGAAACTAATTGTACGGATCACTATTGTAATTTTTCCATAAATGAGATTATATTTTCGTGGTATATTTATTCGAAATTATTCAACTGAAGAAATAGAAAAAGTGTTATAGCCAAACGAATACATAAAACTGAATTAGGATCAGTTGTAATCAATAGCGACCCATACATTTACAGTCCAATCGACCGTTTTAACTGCAACAGGCTTTGCCCTTCAGTAAAACTAGTAATATATGGGCTATACATTCCTTCCCTTCAGATAAAGCCTGTGTCCGTTGTCGTCTGCCGCTATCCGTAAATTAACAGTGTTCTCTGGTGTTTTATAGGCCTGTTGCCTATCTCAACTGCACCATGAAAATGGTTTCTAGTAGCCGAGAGTCGCGTTACAATATAACTATAAAGGGTTGTAGGAAAAAGTTTAAATGTTAAATTATGTTTGTATAATCATTCCGTATGGTTTTCAAACTGAATATTGCGGTAGCGTGTATCTTACTTAACACCCTCGATGGTGCTTTTCACTGAATCTTTCTACTGAGTTTTTTGCACTGATTTGTTTTTGTTTTGTGCTTGACACTTCTTTTGTGTCCTTCCACTTTCTTTGTTTTCGAACTAACGAGGATTTTTAATCGGCCCCAAGACTGTAGAAAGCCTGGATGATTAGAGCAATAGGTCTGGGTCTGACAACAATTCGGAGTTGAATATAGAAATTTTATTTCGTATAATTAATTATACAAGAATGGTTTGGTTACAGTAGGACACATACAAAGTGAATACAAAGAATCATAGTTTGTACTGACCAAAAACGTTGCCTTGATTAATTATCTGCAAAAAAAATAAACAGAGCCCACATTCGATCACACCTTTTTATCACTCCGCTAATTCACGGGGTGGATCTTCGCTGTTGTTTCTGGACATTGGCCGGTCTGGATTTTCGCGATCTAAGGTAATATCTTGACCCGTCAGGCAATGAGGTTTGTGGATGGATTTTTTGTGAAATTCGTACTGTTTCACTAGAGAATTCGAAACATCGTGATTTTTTGGAGATGTAGAAACTTGAGTTATAGAGACAGTTACAGAACTGAAATTTTTCTAGGTTTTAGTAAAAACTTGAGTTACTTAATTCGTACGGATATCCCGTAATTGAACTGCCAAACCTCTAGAGGATGTTCCCTGATCAAAATGAATATAAAAAATTTAAATGAACTGGTGACCAATTCCGATTTCTTACGAAGATATACAGATTGAAGATGACCTGTTAACAAAATATTTTTTCTTAATATCTTTTAAACCAGTTGAAATATCATTGCTAAATTTGGTACTCGTGTTTAGAAATGGATAGCTCATGTTTATATAATGTTATAAAAAAAGTAGTTAGGTGGAGCACAGTTTTGTATAGCCACGTTGACAAAGGAAAGGATTCTGTTGATTATGGGGTTATGGGGTTATAGGGTTATTGGGGCTTGTGTTCATGGGCTTATTAGGTTGGGACATCATTGGGTTAAATGTTTATGGGATTTAGTTAATTGGAAGCTTGAGTCTTAAGGTTACATGGTTTAATTGTTCAGAATATCGTTTTTTTTTGAGGTTATGAAAAATTCTGAGGTGATGGGATTAAACGAACCTCGGATTCGGATTCAGCGACCCAAAAACGTATAATTAACGTGGTCTGAGCCCTGAGCCTGAAAGTCGATTTTTGTATCGTTACCATTATGTTTTCATGCTACAGGATCCAAATTTGCATTTTTTTAAGAGACAGTAAGTTCCATGTAATCCATTCCTTGTCACCCTCTACAAATATGAGTCACCTATAGCAAACAATATGTACCAAATTTGATGTTGATATTTCAAAAGATTTAAAAGTTATTTTGAAAAAACTGTTATCAACAGGTCATCAACTTCAAATTGCTATATCTTAGTAAGGTGTTGAAATTGTCTCATAGTTTATTTGAGCTTTATGTTAATTTTGACCAAGGAATGCCCTGTAGAAGTTTGACAATTAAATTAAGGAACACTCTGGATAAGTTATCAGTTTTAGTATTGGACCCTAGAGATGACAGAAATTTTGAAAATATATAGTTTCTCCCTCTTCAAGACACAGAGTAAACAAGTTGAAAAAAAACTACTAGTAGTCCAGACGGTATCTGTTTCAAAAAGCCAGATTTCTGCAGTAGCTACTAAATCGTTATTTTTTTAAATGGCAACACCGAAAAAAATTATTTGTAAATTTTTCTTAATCAAGTTATTTCCTACAACTTTGCATTTGGAAGTACTAGTCTATTACTTCAAATAAAAAAGTTGGCCTATGCCAGGTTTTAAAAAAATGACACTGTATATACAGGTTGTAGAGATTCTTTTCCTAACGGTATATACGTGTTTCTATTTTTTTCAAGGTCGTATTTTTCGAATACGAAATAATATATTGAAATTGAAAGAAAGATTCTTTTTTTAATATATATTTTTTTTGTGATTAAAGTATAATTCAAATATTATTTATTATTTAAAATATAAGCAAATGAGAAATTAATCATTATATTACTAATTTTCGTCATATTTTGAAAATAATTGTTTAAACAATTTCAGAATATTTAAATAAATTTGTTTTTGATCTTTGATAAACAATACGTAAGTTCATGCACTTACTTTGATACAGTAGAAGTATCTAAGGACATTGGTTTTTGCTGAGCAAAATTTTGAAAATTTGCAATTTTTTTTCAAAATCTGGATTGCAAAATTTTTATGAAAATCTATTGAACCGATTTTGATGAAATTTGGTGTGATGATTCTACATAACATGAAGTTTTCTTGAGCCAAGTATAAGGGTCCTATAGCCAATTTAAATATCCCAAAAAAAAATCCCTAAGTATTGTTTTTTAACCCCATTTTTTCGATTTTTACCATAATAATCATGATTCATTCGATTTGTACTTAGTAATGTTTTGTAAAAAATTACAAAAACTGCAAAAATGAAGATACTTGAATTTTGCAAATTGCTTTTGGTTTCTGCATATTTACACTATGTGTGTACCAAATTTCAAGTGCCAGCAAAGCTTCGAACAAATTTGGCAAAGTTTCGAATTTCAGATATAACACCTTATAGAACAAAAAGATTTGCTTTAGCGTCATTATTGTATATATATTGAACTATAGTTTTCGAAAGTTTTATCACTTTTTGTTTATAATTGACATTTTTACAGCAACTTTAAAAAATTGACGTTTTATATCGTTTTTTCAATCTCACGGCTTGTTATTGCAAATTTCGCAATCGTCCACCACCATTTTGTAGCTATTTTTATTACGAACAAAATCATGTCCTAAGCATTTTTTCGTACAAAGTCATCCCGCTGAGTTATTTAAAGAAAACTACTAAAAAAAAATAAATTCACGATTAAATTGTTAATAACTTTTTTCCTGATAAAATACTGTGTCAGCAAATTAGCCTGTTATTGTATTCATCATTTAAAGTAGGCCTGTGTAGTTATTTCCGGGTTATCAAGATTTGACACAGGCCGAACCTCTACCAACTGGACTAAAAAATCTCCGTGGATATACGATTCATCCAAACCAAAACAGATACCGCCTAGTCTATAGGTACTTTTAAAATTTCTCCAACTAAAAAAAAGACAGATGAAAAATTTTAAGAGATATCTTAAGCATTTCTCGGCTAGGCTTCCTACTCTGGTCCGGGTTCGATCCCCGGTGTCTGCACTGGCAATGTCGATGGATAATGGGTGTTTGTCCGCGTTTTTTCAAGTGTCCGCATAAGCCTTTGGCTTTTGGATTTGGGGGTTGTCTCATTTCTGTGGTGTGTTTTTTTTTTATCTTTTATTTCAAATTGAAACCTTGGAAATATGTGGCTAATGATTTTTAATTGATACAAGATCGTACTATTAGTTTTTTTTTCAAATTTATAACCATATATTTCGAGAAGGTAATACTTTTGGAAAAATGTTAATTTCAAATATTATTTATTTTCAAAAGTACTGTCACATACCTTTGGGTGCAACGTTAAATCTGACTCACCCTGTATAAACATATAATGGCTTTTATGCATGTAGCCCAATGTCTATGAGAATAACAAGAAAATTACTATCTTTACGGAAGCAGTGATATTAACTAAAGTGCATCTGAAGGACAGATCTAATTTCGTTCAATTCCCCGTGACCTTCTTTACCTAAAAATACCATTTCCCACGCAGACGACGCTCCAGATTCAATATAAAACTTTCTTCTCGTTTTCCAGGTCCGGAACGCGATCCAGGCCCTCCAGGAAATGACGACGCCGACCTCTTGCGGCGGCTCCGTCAACTATTCGGCGCACTCGAACCCCAACATAGCCCACCTCCGCCACAGCACCTCCGGAAACGGCATGCTAGCCCGGAGCAGCTCCCACCCCCCGGAAATGTTCTGCTGGGAGCAGCCCCCTTCGTCGTCATTCCCTGTCCTGACCAGTTACGCCGATACGGAGACCCAGACCGAAACGGCCGACTGTATCCGCCAATACATAGTACAAAACCCCAGGAAGGTACTCGAGATCTTAGGATTAGACCCAGACAAGATGTTGAATAAGGTCAACATAAAGAAAAGCCATAGCATTCCCGACTATACCGGCCGAGGTAACGGCGTGGTCAACCTCACCAACAGTCCGAACTTCAACAGCTTCCTGAACTACCAAGGTGAGGACTGTTACGTAGACGTGGGTGTCGAAGACGCCGAGGATACTAGAGGGGAAGACTGTCCGTTCCTCTGGACGGGCGACGAGAGAAGGGTGCAAATTTTCGAGTCCATCAACACGAGTAAACCTCAGAATTCGTTGCTCAAGTTTAGGCGAAAACTAGATTAGGAGCACGAGGAAAGCTTGGGAATCTTTTACATTTCAAATGGTACTGAATAATGCTGCCAGATCGACACATTTGTCCTCTATAGTATTCGCGTTTTAATAGAGTTTAGAATAAAGCAACCATGCGCACATGAAAGATTATATCACACGCTGAATCTTTATTTTCACTTCGCAATTGACTCTTAAATATTTCGAAGTATTTATTGAACAAAGGGAATTGTTAGAGGATCTGGAAACTGAAATCGCGATGGCGGCAAAATATGAAGCAAGAACGCAGCTTTTTTGATATAAAATATTGACAAAGTAAAG
Source organism: Anoplophora glabripennis (assembly GCF_000390285.2). Classification (NCBI taxonomy): domain Eukaryota; kingdom Metazoa; phylum Arthropoda; class Insecta; order Coleoptera; family Cerambycidae; genus Anoplophora; species Anoplophora glabripennis. The sequence continues at coordinate 190,502 of NW_019416736.1, forward strand.
TGTTTGTCGTAAAAATGTCATTTACAGAGAGTTAATCAGACATTTTTTTTCTTATAACTGTTTTACAATGACAATTTATTGATCAATAATTAATTCATGAAGTCGCTTCATCAAGAAATTGGACAAGTGTAATGCACCAAATCAGCTGTCAAATAACTTCATGAATTTATTCATCAAGTCCTTGACGAATTAGAGCATGTTCTAATTTTCGTCAATTTCTTCGTGAAGTTCGGAAGTACCAACCCAACATATTTCCAGCCTCAGATCAGTAATGAGGTTATGTTATTGGAATATGTAAATAATTGCGTGTAGCGTCGTACTAGTTTTGCATTGTTTTTAGTGATTTGTTACTTACAAACACTAATATTTATATAATATGTGTCAAAACGGTACCGCTGTTGTATCACTACAATTATGAGTGGAAAGGTGAAATTTATTTGCTTCTTTGATTCGTTGGTAGAACTGATTCACGCGTCAAAAAACTTGACAAAGTCTGTAGCAGTGTAAAACCACACTGTTTACCAATAAATTCGTGAATTAATTCATGAAAAACTTCGTCAATTTATTCATCAATAAATTGTCAATGTAAAACAGCTTTTAGATAAAGTTAAAGTCAATAAACAGCTAAGCGAGAGTAGAAGGTAAACATAAAAAACACACCAATAAGAGAATTCTTTATTCTCAAAATTTTGAGACAGTTGTATTTCATCAAAAGATAAGTAGTACAATGGGGTGGTTGCATAAAAAAATGTGTAGTGTTTTGACACAATAAAAGTTAATATTATAAACAATTTCGCTAATAACTGTTTATATACAAGGTGTTCTGAAAGTCCGGCAGGAAACTCCGGAAGGTGATTCTACGGATTAAAATAATAGCAGTATGTAACGAAAAATTTTTTTTTTAATTGTCAATTGTTTGCAAGTTACAGCTTGTCAAAGTTCAATTTTTTTTATTTTTCTATTTATATAGCTTATTTAATTAAAGTTCGATTAGTCTCTCATTTGACACACCCACTAAGTAGATGAAGCTCTATTGGACCAGTCAGAAAAAAGTTTGATTATGCGCCGCTAGAGGGCACTTTACCTAGAACTTAAAATTTGTTTTGTTCATAACTTTTTTCTGTTGCTAGACATCACAGAAATTTAAACATTATTGAAAAGAGTAACTATATCAGAAATATATTGTATTTTTGAGATTGTCAGTTTGTAATGATCTCATGCAGAAACTATTATTATCATTTTGATACATTATTTAGTTTTGTTTTTATATTTGAAAAGTTGGCAAACACCCTATTGTTTTGGTACTACCATATCTCATAATACCGTTTACTCATTTGAAATGTGATTTGTTAATCGTTTTATTGAACACATTTTGAATCTTCAGATTATCTTCTTAGTTGCGGAATTTTTTTCAAAATGTGTTTTAAACTGGTTTGTGATATTGTTAGAATAAGATAGCAGGCTAAACTTGATCGAATTATGTAACAATAAAAGGCAGTATTTGGTTTTTGCTATTTACGCAAAGGTGATATGTAAATAAAACTTTATTTAGTATGTTTTGAAGAGGTGTAAATATTAGGTGTAAAATATTTCATGAGAGTCATTATGCCCTTTTACCTTTTTGTACTGCAAATAATTGTTAAATCTGTCAATTAAAATTATTACTGTTAATACTAAGGTTTCATCTTCTAAGTGTACTCTTCTCTAAATTCAAACTCTTTCAGTTGTCTTGAAATAAATTTATTAATAAAGAACGCACTTGAAATGACATTTAAATGAGGCAAGCTAATTCTCTCTAATACCTACCTATAATAAAAAGAGCTAATCCAATCTATTTGTAATAATAAATATAAATTTTAAAGGGACAGGTACTAATTTTTTGTTAATGTCTATATTTTAGTGTCCATTTTTATCAAGTTTCCAAAAATTTTAAATTTGTGAACAAAATACTGATTGGATTATCTTGACAAAATATTCGTTGTTCTAAAAATGAACACAATACAGTTCAATTATTATGTAAATATGTATTTTCCAATATTTGCCAAAAGAGAAGCCAAAGAATTATTATTTTAAAATATTACGTGCATATCATGTGATCTTAAAAGGTAGTGCCTCTATTGTGATCATATATCTTATCTAATTAAAATTGTCATATACAATCATGTTTAGCTGTAAGCAACAATTTGCCTCATGTTTGAAATGTGTGCATAATCTATCAATAATTACTGTATGTATTTTACCATTAAGCATTCCATTTTGTGAATATAAAATAGTAAAGAAATTATTAAAATTATATATTTGTATATTTCGTAGATTCTAGTAATTTATTATAAATTATAAGTATATTTATTATTCTTAAATAAATTCTTGAAAACCAAATCCGCGTGTTTCCTTGTCATAACTAATTTGTCAATATGCATATTTAAAAATTATTAGATAAAGGGAATTGAACCTATTACGGTCCTGTGAAAAATAAGTCTCCAGATAACCGCAAGAGGGGGCAAATTTCAGTTCAGATTTCATTCTCTTCTTTGTATTTTCATCTTCCACCGTTAGAGGGCACTGTATGTCTGTCAAATTCAATATATTTGTCAAATGTCTATTGGATGACGTTTTGGCTGGTACTTCCGTCCCATGTCAAGACCGTTTTTAGGAAAAGTGTCGGTATATTAATGTAATTATTGTTTTTGAGACTGTTTAATTAAGTGGTGAATTACACAATGGATACTTCATTGAGTTTATCAAGTACTAAGACAATTACGTTTACCTTTTTTATGGTAAGTTCACGTTTATTTATTTACCGCATCTCCTTAAAAGCTTTGCCACGATTCCTGATTTACTGTAATTGTAAATGCGTTTTTATGTAATATAAAACAATTTGCACATTTAAATGTTGTTTCACTGAAGGTCAGTTCTTCTTCAGGGACTATTTTTAGATTGTATAGAATACATAACCTAGACTAAAGTAATGCTATTTTTTTCCAGATCACCTGTATGTTTTACAACCCTACGGATAGCGGGGCGGTTCAACTCACTCAACAAAATGTAGACATGACTTTAGGTAAGTACGTTTCTTTATTACCATTGCGTAAAAAATACATTTATTTTATATTGTTGCAGCTTCTAATGAATTAGTCTTTATAAATTTCTATGCAGACTGGTGTAGGTTTAGTAACTTATTAATGCCCATCTTTGATGAGGCGGCAGAGGCAGTAGCCAAAGAATTTCCAGAATCGGGAAAAGTTGTTATGGGAAAAGTAGATTGCGACCAAGAGAGTTCGGTGGCAACAAGGTTTCACATAACAAAGTATCCGACGCTTAAAGTAATTAGAAATGGACAGCCCGCTAAAAGGGAATACAGAGGGCAGAGGTCTGTCGAAGCTTTTACAAGTTTCATTAAGAAGCAGCTAGAAGACCCTATCAAAGAATTCAAACTGTTGAAAGAACTTGGACAGTTAGAGTCAAATAAAAGGATAATCATAGGTAAGTCACTATTAACGTATTACATTTAGCGGGAAATGCTAAAATGATCACTATGATTTAGAAACGCAAACATCAAATCAAATCCGTTTTACTCGCACCGTAAACAAAATGTTTAATTGCTATTAAAATTTAGTGCATGGATCAGTAAAAAGTAATAAATTTTTTGTTATGGCTTCACTTTATTAAATATAGGTACCCTAAAAATTAATTCACATTAAAGTATGTTGCACCGAGAGATTATGTATTTGTAAATAAGTTAAATAGTAGAAGTTGATACAAATGGAAATTAATTCATCAATCAAAATGAAGAATATTTATAAGTTATGAAGAATTACAATCAACCTTGGGAAAATGTGCTGTAAAGTTAAGTACCTATTGTAAATGTATTTAATTTTGAAGTATATACCTAATTTATGATAAAAATATAGACCAGATAATTAAAATGGACTAGATTTTCTAGAATTTAACGATTTTAATGTAGTTTCCTATTAAAGCCTCAAGTGGTGAAAATTCTATGTCCATTCTTCTAAGTCATCCATTTGTAGAAAATGTAATACTTATCTGTTTACTAATGAGTGCATAATTATTACATATTATTTATGGACTTGATAATTCACGGTATTTATGATAAACACATAATTGCTGATAATGTTTATTGTAAAATTTCCTGTTTAAAATTGTGTTGCTACGTTCATTTCGACAAATAAATATTTCCAAGTAAACATTTAATACTTTTTGTCATAATTGGAAACATTAGTAAAATATTTAAATTTTTATGTTTTTTGTTCTTCTTTTGACAGGCAAATAACATATGCTAATTAAAAAATTTGAATAGCTGCTCTTATGAGATTCTAAAAAGAATCACATTCATTATGATAATAATATCTCAGATTGAATTGGAAGATACAGTTTTATCTTAATTCTTAACAAATACTGTTATATTAATTGCTTATCTGTATCAACTGGCATTGTAAAAAAAGCACTTAATTTAATGAGAGGCAAAATTAGGTGCATCTAAATAAAAACATTTATTAAAGCAATTATTTTCAAATAATTTTTATTGATGTTATAATGTAAAATTTGCAATGCAGATAAATGAAATCATTTAATTAAATATCAGTCATTAAAATATTTTAAAGAGAAATCAATAAAGCTGACATTTAAAATTATGAAATTGTAATTAATGTTAAGCGATACATATCCATATTTTTGAGTACTTATCGGTACTTCAGGTTCTCATATTCGATATTTGATATCAATACTTCCGTTCCTAAAGTATCGATAGAGCAATTCTTTAAAGTATTGTAATCTATATCGAGATAAATTTTAGAAAAAAATTATATACTATAGATAACTCTATTACTGTGGTTATTATTTTGGAAAAACATTAATATTTTCTTTTAATTGTTCATAACATCTACATCTCAAATTCTATTATATGCTACTAAGCAACATATTGTTATTTTTATTACCAAACTCTTTACAAAAATATTTGGAATTAAATACATAATTTAATATGTATAATATATCTTACTTATAATATTTTAATGTTAGTATTATGAAAACATTTACATATATCTTAAATGGCATGGCTTTTACCGACTGACAGAGAGCGACCTACTAATCTATAGATACTATTAACGCGAGGCTGGTTTCACACTAGACAAAATAAGTTTTAATGTTTTTATTAAGTTTTTTTTAAATAGTGAACTTGATTGGTCAATATCAGCAGTTTTATGGGACAAATAGTTAAAAAAAAAATGTTATTCCTTGTCAATGTTCTGGTGTTGTTCTGTATCATCTTCAGTGCTCAAAATTTGACTAGTCTTTTACTAAAACTATAATTTTAAACATTCAGAAGATAATAACTAGATACTCTTGTTTATACAAAGCCTTCTTGATTGATTGCAAGCCACGTGACCATCGAGCATAGACAACCAACATTGCTCGGATGGTACTATCAACTAAAAGTCCCTACATCTTAGCGTCATCAATAATAATGATTCGTTTACGATGAACAATGACGAAACATTGAGTCTACGCTCGAGATAATACAATTGCTGATCGGTTGAATAAAATCTCATGAAAAATTCCATCAATCATCAGCCGGTGAAATAGAATATTTTGTTATACAGGGTGGTCCTGAGGTAATGGGCCAAAATTCATGGGTAGATTACCAAAGCAAAAATATTGCGATTTAGCCGAACTTACCTTAGTCCAAAAGTTGATAGTTAAAGAGATACAGGGGGTTAAATATTATTTTAGTTTATTTCTTAATAAATGCAAATATCTACACAAAATTTTGGGGTTTGGGGTTCCTTGGGTAGAGGAATTGAAATTTGTTCACATTTTGGTTATAGTTCATAGAAGATGCCAGCTGCTGTAGATTGAATGTGTTGAAAACGACATAACTTTTTTATACTTTAAGGTATCTCATCTTTAGGTCAAATTCTTATTTTCCAACTTTTTCTACACAAAAAATGTATACTTTATGAATGTAGTTGTCTCGTACTGTTTCCGAGATGTTTGGCTTTGAAACTTCCAATGCTAATAGTTGAAATAATTAAAATAATTTAGAAATGTTAAAAACAAGGGTTTATTTAGAATTAAAAATTGTAATGAACAGTAAAATAGTAAACATTAGTAAAAAATGTGCATTTTTGACAATAATTGCTCAAAATGTCCACCTTTAACTTCAATACATTTATCAACACGTTTATTAAAAGATTGTCTTATTTTAAAGTATAAATCCTTAACGCGAAATGACTTTGCAGCATTTAAAACCTGCTGCTAAAGTTCTTCTCGGGTGTTTATAGTTTCTCCATAAACAACTGATTTCATGTAACTCCAAAAACGAAAATCTCGACATTCTATCTTACATTGATGTATACGAGTATACAATTTAAATTGTAAGCTAAGATGTAATTTCAAAAGTACGAATAATACTAAATAGAAATTAACATATAAATGACAGCAGTAAGACAAGTGGAAAACGTCAATTATTTGATTTTCGTCCAAATCCTACTTAAGAAACTTTACCGCTAAATTAATAATACCTGTAGGTACTTATTTGTAATTTAATGCACTAGCATTGGAAGTTTCAAAGCCAAATATCTCGAAAACGGTGCGAGATAGCTACTTTCATAAAGTATACCTTTTTTGTATATAAAAAGTTGGAAAATAAGAATTTAATACCAAAAATGAGATACCTTAAAGTACAAAAAAGATATGTCGTTTTTAACATATTCAATCTACTGCAGCTAGCGCCCTCTATGAACTTTAACCAAAATGTGAACAGATTTCAATTGATCTACCTAAAGAAGTCCAAACCCTAAGATTTTGTGAGGATATTTGCATTTGTTAAGGAATAAACGAAAAAAAAACTGGAATAATATTTTACATTTAACACCCTGTATCTCATTAACTATCAACTTTTGGACTAAGGTAAGTTCTGCCAAATCACAATATTTTTGCTTGGGGAATCTACCCATGAATTTTGCCCATTACCTCGGGACCACCCTGTATGTAATATTGATCGTACCATTTTAATAATTTTTAATTTTAATTAAATTTAATTGCCTAAGCGAAGAAAATAAAATTACCATACTTGTAATACATTAGTGAAATTAATCAGTAAACTGATTAATTTCACTAATGAATTACAAGTATGAAGAAGACTATCCAGTAATTACCTTCGAAGTTTAACATTGTAGTTTTGAAAAATAGACACATCCATGTTGAGCCCTGAAGATGGTGTAAAACTACACCGAAATGTTGACAATGATTTAAAAATTGTGTTTTTTGTTAATTATTGATGATCTCTATTCCACTAAAACTGGTGATATTATTTTTATTTTTTATTTATAATAAATTATTCATTAGATTTACTACTTTTAAATATATTCATGATTTACCACTGAAATTGATTTTGTTTGAATTAAAAATTGTCGTCCAACACTAACCAATACATTTTTTATATATTTTAAGGTTATTTCGATCGTAGAGATCAACCAGAGTACAACATCTTCCGCCGAGTAGCAACCAACTTAAAAGACGACTGTCAGTTCCACGTCGGTTTTGAACAGGCGTCCGAGAAGATGCACCCCCCTGGCCAACCGATTATAGTCTTCAGGCCAGACAAGGACCGTTCCAATGATCTCGACGAGACATATCCGGGAAGTTTAACGAACTTCGACGAGTTACACATTTGGGTGTCGGAGAAGTGTGTTCCTCTAGTAAGGGAAATTACTTTCGAAAACGCAGAGGAACTAACCGAGGAAGGTCTACCGTTCTTGATTCTTTTCCACACACCTGAAGATAAGGACAGCATCAAGAGGTTTAACGAGATAGTACAAACTGATTTATTGTCGGAAAAGCGTAAGCGGAAGAAGTATTTAAATCGGGCAAATCATTACTGTGAATTTTTGTTTTTCAGAAACCATCAACTTCCTTACGGCTGACGGCAAGAAATTCGCGCACCCTTTACATCACCTTGGCAAGAGTGAGAAAGACTTGCCTCTCATCGCTATCGATAGCTTCAGGCACATGTACCTCTTCCCTAATTATAAAGATATAGAAGTCCCCGGTAAACTTAAACAGTTCATTCAAGATCTTTATTCTGGGAAATTGCATAGGGAGTTCCATTACGGCCCAGATACGGATTCGGATACGGAAAACATTCCGACAACGCCACCGGAAAGTACTTTCAGGAAGTTGGCACCCTCTAAGAACAGGTACACGTTGCTATCGAAAGACGAGTTGTAAGTTTTGATTTTGTAATATTCTACAATTGAAATAGTTTTAATTCATTTGTAATGCTAAGTAATTAAAATTTCTTACAGACGGTACTTTCGTAAATGATTTTTTTTTTAGTTTTGAAATAAATTGAAATTTGTTATGTATAATTATTTATATAACTAGATAACAGTCAATGTCTCAACATTCTAGGATTTAATTGTTTTTAATTGGACTCGTTAATTATTTAGTTATTTATTTTAATGTTAAAAAAGCGTATTACCTCCAAATTAGGAATAATATTTTTCCCAGTGAAAAATATTCTGTGATTATTACTGTAATATAATATTTTTGTCGGTTTGCAGTGTACATATTCGTAAAAATATTTTTTTCTTTTGGAATAAACAAATTCTTGTAAAATTTGTTTGAATATACAAATAAAAATCATAAATTTGTTACTCAAGAGAACCGTTTATAACCCGACAAATAAATACCGTAGCCAATGAAACAAATGACTACTTGACGTATTTTACATATCTTCTCGCATTTCTGTACTTCTAATAGAAGTGCACCCTACTTCTAATTTTATATACAAGATGTCCGATTATAAATAACGCATTGCGATATCTTCTTAGGAAAGCACTTTTTAGACAAACGTTATCGGGTTTGAACGGGGATTTTCGACGATGACCTTTACCTTGACCCAAAGGTCAACCGTAGAGGCCATTTGAAGGTCAACTAGGATTTTTAGATGTGCAGAAAAGTTTACATTCAGATATGTCTGCATGGGTTAAAGTGACTAACACGTTATTTTAAGGTCAAATAATGTTCTGAATAAGATTTTCGGATGCTTTTCTGTTGAAAGTTTTATAGTTTGATAGGATCATATGATTATGACCTTGACTATGACCTAGAAGTCAAGTCTGAAGGTTCTTTGAAGGTCAAATCACGAAATAGGAAAACCATGTTTGCAGCTTCGTTAAGATGTGACAAGATCGTTATGACCCAGCCAGTCATGGCAAGATATCCATAACCCAGCTACTCAAGGCAAGATCACTATGACCCATGCAGTCTAGGCAAGGCCACTATGACCCGGCTAGTCAAGGCAAGATGTCTTCGACCCGGTTGGCCGAATGTATTTCAGCACTTCTGTTCTCCTTAAAATTTCCACAACTAAATAATTTTAAATATATTTTACTTTACCACTGGATTCTACGATGAAAATTAATGGGGAAAAGTCATATACAATGTTGCTTATAATCGCTTAGTTTTCGAGATCCAGAGTATTGAAATTGAAAATATAAATAACATTTTCTTTAACCCTTTCGCTGCGCAATACGTCTGAAGGTAACTACCGTGCCGTGCGCGAAAGTTTATCGCGTGCGAATATGCGTCTGGAGCAGTTAGACCACTTATAGTTTTACGTTGTGTTAAATTACGTAAATTACGATTTACTATAAATTTTACGATTTTATTTTGAATAAAATACAGTATATGTACTAAATAGAAACTGAAAGAAACATGAACAATCTTGGTATTATTACCAGTACCTCTTTCCATAAAAATATTTGTCACAATCGGTATAAGCTCGCCCGCAAAAATTCGCCTTACCAATTGCAATAACCGAGTCACTAATGTGCATGGTTGCGAATATATACAGTTTGAGCAGCCTGATCCAATTTAACTATTCATGCGAATTAATCCGTCTGGAGCAGTTTGAGCCCTATAAATTTTTAGCGAATATGTACGTCTGGAGCAGTGAAAGGGTTAATATCTTTCGACTACTTGGGGCTAATTTCGTGAAAATTGGTCTCTGTAGGTTTTTTGAAATGAGAAATGCGAATTTATCGATGATTTGGTTGTATCTTCCAGAGCGCGCCACAAGCGAGCATTAAACTGCCAAAACTTTTTTGTGCCACGGTGTATTTCACATTGCAAATTACAAATTTCTTTATAACAAAAAGTAATTTGAGTTCCAAACTAACTCCCATTTTATAGGAAATCTGCGTTAGAATGGCAGGGAATCTGTATAATTTTATGGAAAAAATTTTGAAAAAAATTTTCGAATTTTCAAAATGTTGCAGAGACTCAAATAAAGCATCTAGATACTTGAAAAATGTTTCATATATAGATAAGACCGCTCAACCTTTCAAATGGTTTTTGAAAAATTGAAATTGGTTGATTAGGACGGCCACAGTAAATTTTTAAAGTTAACACTCTTTTTTTTATTTTTAAACAATTAGATTACATTTATCAATTTGCAATTTAGTTTTTTTCAAAAATTATAATTTAGTACTCGGAAAGACGCTTCTTTAAAAAAAAAAGTTAAATTTGGTTTGGTTCTCGAGATATAAGCCGTCAAAGTTTATCAGCATTTATAAACAGTTTAGCAATAATCTTTGATCCAGTTGCTTCGTTTTTCAGAGTTCTAAGCTGGAAAAAAATTTCATATCCATAAGTTATCGGCAACATAGATAAATCAGCGGAAAAGCTGTCGCTGTCGCTCCGAGACTGAATTCGGAGGTTCAAAATACAAAGATACGAAAAAAATTGCATTATCTCAACTTCTAATGGACCAATCTTTTTTTTTTAATCCGATGTCTCGCGAGCCAAGGAATTCGCATATCGTAATGCCAACTGCCTAATTTGCACATATTTTGTTATAAACAAAGTTTATTATTTATGCATTAAATATACTGTATATTTTACCCTATGCTATTGCATTTTTTCAATGAAAGAATTTGTTTACGTATATATTTCAACACTGAATATGAATATATTTAGTTATAATTTTTGTTTAAACAAATTTAAAAAAAAAATTATTTGGAAATTAATTTTTTTGTTAAGTACAGATAAAATTAAGAAAAAATATTACTGTAAAATTATAATTTTTGGAAAAAACTAAATTGCAAATTGATAAAATGTAATATAATTTAAAAATAAAAAAAAGAGTGTTAACTTTAAAAATTTGCTGTGGCCGTCATAATCAACCGATTTCAATTTTCAAAAACCATTTGAAAGGTTGAGCAGTCTTTTCTATGTGAAAAAATTTTCAATTATCTAAATGCTGTATTTGAGGTTATGCAACATTTAGAAAATTTGAAAATGTTTTCCAAAAAATTATTTTGCGAAAACTATCAAACCGATTTTAATGAAATTTGGTGTGTTGTTTTCTTATACTCTAAAGTTTTTTTTTACCAAAATTAGAATGCCCTCAAGAGCAATAAAAATATTTTTTTTAATTTTTCAAAAACCATTTGAAAGGTTGAGCAGTCTTTTCTATGTGAAAAAATTTTCGAGTATCTAGATGCTTTATTTGAGGCTATGCAACATTTTGAAAATTCGAAAATTTTTTTCAAAAAATTATTTGGCGAAAACTATCGAACCGATTTTAATGAAATTTAGTGTGTTGTTTTATTATACTTTAAAGTTTTTTTTTACCAAAATTAAAATGTCCTCAGAGCAATTAAAATATTTTTTTTAAGTTATACATTTTTAACTTACAAAATTGTGCAAAATTCAATTCTAAAACTTTTTTCCTCTTCAGTATTCTTCCAAAATGCATAGGTTCCAAGATATAAAAACTCAGATAAAATAGGTATTTTTTAAGATTTTTTAAATATTTTTTCAATTTTGAAAATGTTCCGGACCTCGCCCAGATCTAGGGATCTACACTTTTATTTTGCGAGTTGTACTGAAGGTAATCCATCCACCTTAATTATTCATTATTTAACCATCAGGTGTATATTTGAATAAAATACCTCTTCATTCTTCTGCATTCCTAGTTGATTAGGTTCTAAATGTACAGGGTGTTAGAAGTTTGACTGCCTTAATTTTAACAGACGATAGAATACATTAAAATAAACAAAAAATCCATGGGTCCTAAACTCAACCATTTCCAAAAAAGGAATTATTAAAAATTTCCAACTTGATGTACAAAAGTTCGATTAATCGAGGAATATTAACGTACCTGCAGCATAGTTAATTCTAAAAAATAATTGGCACTGTAATAAATTTAAAATTCGATTAAATCCATATCGGGCAGTGTGACAACGGCGCGGCGGATAACACGATGTACTAAGCTGTTCAGCAGTACGCAATTCAGTTGGTATCTGGATTCGACCGTGTCGGAGTGTTTTTTGTGTACCACTATTTCCTTTTCTGGAGGTGTTTTCCAGCGAGTGCGCGAAAATTTGATTCGAATATGTCGTACGTGCATCGAAAATGGTGGAGGACATTTTGAGCATATGCTGTAGCTTATTTTGTACTTGTGCATTTAAAAATTACTTTTGGTAAGTACCTACATACATATTTTTCAAATTCATAATTTGATTAAAAGTTAAGTTCCTGTTTTAAGATTCATAATTACTAAAATTCGAGCTAAAATTTAAGCACAACACTATATTCGTACTACAAAATTGAAATCGATATTATTTACTGGAAAACAATTGTCTGCAAATTTACTAAATGTTTTACAGTAATAGTTGTTTACATTTTTTCCATAGGACAAGGCACGCGTGTGCATCAGCTGTGTAGCGTTAGGTTAAGTGCTGTCATCACGTTGTGATGAAACTCCCCAATATTAATACTCGCTGTATTTTGAAAACTGTTAATCTTATGCCCCTGTAATATACAACTTTTTTGTTCATTTATCTCTCTCATGCTGAAATAATAACCCTGTATGTTTCAGAACTTCACACTCGTATTAGCAAAAAAAAAACAAATGATAACTTCTTTACATCACAACTATATTTGCTAAATAAATTAAAACATAACTTAATTACATATCAAGTACAAAAATAAATTAGCCTTAACCTAAAATAAACAATTTATAAAATATTTACAAATCAGTTCGGTTTTGGAATTTTCTCAATTAAAATAAGGACGGAAACAATTCTGATACACTTTGATCCCAGATATCCAAGTCTGATAAACTCTGCGGAGAATCCAGAGACTCGTAGCCGTTATCAGAACTACTCGTAGATCTGGGAGAAACGTTTCCCAGAATTGTTGGAACAGACAAGAAATTGTTATCAACAGCAGCGACCGTGTCATCACTAGCATCTTGATTATCTTTTGAGACGATTTCAGTAACGGCTTCGCTAATAGGAATTCCGTTACCATCGACGATGATCGTCACGCTGTTCGAGTCTTCACTGTAAGTGCCATAAAGGATGTCGCTGCTACTGACATCATTCTCGGCTATTATTACGGGCGTATTTAAATCGACGGCTAATCTATTTCTATCCAATACGTTTGTGTTTACTTTTGGTCTAATTGCTTTCAGTTTCCTCCGGTTGGTTTTCGGTTTTCTAGCGTTCTGAGTAGGCGGTTTAGCGGCGTAGTTGTGATGTAAAAGAAGGTATTCGGAGATGTCTTTCTCCAGTGACTTCCTGTTATCGTTTAACACGTCACCTCCATCGGATTCCAGCTCCGTTGATGCCGTCCCCACCACCTCTCCAGGACCCTCTTGTCTATTACAGACTGGTTCCTGAAAAAGTGATAAAGTGAGGTTGGGTAATAATTACCTGCTACAAAAATTAGTGTAAAGTTTAGAAAAGAGGAAGCAAAATGAACAAAGCAGACGTTTCACGAGCGAGATTATGCCAAAATTTTATGAAAATAAAACTCGAGATTAAAATTTTTTGATTGTCTAGATCAGCAGTATTCAAACTGTGTTCTGCATAACCTCTGTGTGCGAAAAATCATTTTCCACATACGTAGCGACAAAAACAAAGTATCGCAATGCGCTTAATGCAGAATTTGAAATGTGATTGCAACTTACGACAATACCACCTAATTTTAACTTATGTAAAAATATTCAGACACATCCCAGTCTTTGATTATATTTAAGTACTCTTAATATATTAAATAATCAGTAAAAAATGTGTTCGAATTTTTTTTAGGTGTGGGATTCCTCAAAAAAATCAAAGTATGGGCGGGGTTCCGCAAGTCGTAAAAGTTTGAAGACTGCTGGCCTAGTTTATACCATTTGAGGTTAAAATTTTGGCAAATCGTAACCAAACACAATCGCATGCACTAATTTAACAGAATGAAATTTCACCAATCATCAAATACGTATTCTATTGATTCAGAATTACATAAATTTCATTCTGTTAATGGAGTGGTGCAGTGCAGGGTTTCATCTATACATTTCAGACAAATTTACAGCTCGCTTGCCAAATTTGATGTTTGATAAACATACAGATATTTTTCAATTTTCACCTTGTACACAAGATTTGCATGGTATCTAGATAAAGCGCATCAAGGTATCTAGAAATAGATAAAAGTGTTACTTTCTGCAGCTGCTAATTTATCAATTAAATATTTGAACACCAAAAACTATTCTAATAGTTCGCAATTCAAATCCAGTGAAAAACTATTTGCAAAAAAAAAGAAAACCACACAATCACACTAATGTCGACAATAATAACAGAATAAATTTTGTTAATGCCATTGCTTTAAAACTCCATTAAATTTAAAACATTGCTCAATTGATTATAGAATTGGTCCAAAAACTAACAATTTTGATCCATTTATTTTGAAAATCTAGTTTTTAAAATACATGTAGGTAACTATCAAAAATTTTAAATTTTTGTTACTCGCTTCTGAAGCATAATATATTCGCACATTAGTTATTTCCATATATTTGCTACAAATTAGCAAAAATTTTGCGATTTATTTCTGGGGCACACTATATAATGTTTTGCAAATAATATCCAGACATACACCATACAAGGAGATAGTAAAAAAAGTAATTTTCTAATTTATTTATTTGTGACATTATCAAAGGTAAGAAAAAACATCAACTTTTGTACTTCCTTAAAGAAATGTCAATTTTATAGTCTAATACTTCTTTTTCGGTATACCATCAACTTGGAGACATTTTCAAACTTTAATTTAAAAAAAAATAATAGTAAGTAGAATTTAACTTTGTGTCCAAAAAAGCTAGAAAATTGGATTCAATGTTTTTAATCATTTAAACGGAAAAGTTTATAACAACAAATCAATAAATGAAACAAATAAAGAATCTAAATTATAAAAACGGTAAAATTATCTTCCGTTGGCTTAGAAAGTTTAATACTACACTAACTGCACTAACAAAGGGTCAAATGAATTTCCGAAATTTTTCCGTGATTTTTGACAAACTGTATTTAGGTGAAAAATGGTCGTATAGGGAATTAAAAAAAGCATTTTGAAGCTCTAAGATACTAGTGTTTAGATCTTTCGGTCGAAATTTTTTAGGAGCTACGATTACCATGAAATTCTAAGAGATAGCGCGAAAAAAATTTTGCAAATTTTCTTTTTCTTCCGAATCCATGGAATTGGAAAAATTTTTTTCAGCTAAGCCATTGCATGGACCAGATAGTTTGTTTATTTAGCTTCAATTTCCTTTTCTTTAATTTAAATACGACCATTTTTCATTGAAATATCGGACTTTCAATAGAAAAGGATCCTTTTGTCTTCAATTTTGTCATACAGAGAATTGAAGGGCAGTTTCGAAAACTGGAATAAATTTCCTATAACATGTTGAAGCAACTTTTCGAAAAAAAATTTTTTATCTTTTACATGAATTTTAAAAAACTGGAATAAAAGAGTAATTTATGGTTTTTTAAAAAATTGTCGGCTAAATTAGAAATATTCACGAAATGACTAATGTTAGGCATGACTTTTACAGTTCGATATAGCCAGAAGAACCCCGTGCAGTTTCATCTCGATCTAGCAAACCGTTTCTTTGTTTCAAGCAGTCAAACTTTTGAAAAAAATTAAAGGTTCACATTTTTTGAGTTTAAACACTTCATAATCATGATTAAAATGGAAAAAAACATTTTTTTGGAGGTTTTCTCACATTTTTACCACAAATAACGTTTGAATAAAATTTTAAATTTTTCTATTTACATCAAAAACTAAACTGATAAAATTATCAATTAATACGTTGGATAAATGTAAGATTACTGTTACTACCTGAGTTGAAATAAATAGGCAGCCGATTGCTTAGTATGTTAATAAGATAATACAATTACAATATTTTCTCAAGCAAAGATTGCACGTTAATATAAAATTTCTGGAGACAATTATTTGTTGAAATAAATCCCATCTAATCTCTTTTTTTATTTCACGATGGGTAAATATTAGCTTTCTGTCTTCATTTGTACAGCGTGGCCCAAAAGTTTCTGAACGATTTTAAAAATTAATAACGTTGTTTTGGATGTTTTATCACAGCAACACACGGAACAAAGAAATCAATCTTGTGGAACTTTATTTTGAAAATCAACGGTCGAAAGGTGCATAAGTTTAACTTTTTTCTACTAATGAATCGATTTACTTATAAATCTAAAGGGAAAAGAAAAATTAAGAAATTACGATTATTTTATCATATATATCATAATACCGATCAGCACTGAAGAAACTTTACTTAACTTTTGATAAAATTTTACACTAATGAAACTTGCTCGTCCTTTTTATATGAAAAAAGTATGCCTTAGATGAACCAAAATAGATGTAATATGAAAAAAACTGACGGGAAAGAAGTCGTTGTGACAACTATATGAAATGTTATAATAGCAAAACAGCTACAACAAATATTACAAGACCTATGAATTTATAATTGATCCTTTTTTAAGATATCATTTTCCATCAAGCACGAAATGTACATGATGAAAAATGAATTGAACAGAAAATTTCCAAAGCCTGAAAAACACCAAACTAGAATAAATTCATTTAATGAGGATACTCTGGTCTGCAGGAAAATTGTTATTAAATTTACTGCAGTTGAACTTACATGAAGAGGTGGAAAGGCAACAAATTATACGCTACGATACATCAAAATACTTGATAAAGGTATTGAGACAAGTAAAGAAAACTGATAGTTTTGTCCTAATATTTCTTATTCTAAGTAGAATTGAGTACAACCCAGTTTTTTCCAAAACAGTTCAAGGAGATGGGAAAATAATTAAAACAGTAAATAGCTTGTGCAAACAAAATCAATAAAAATAAAATGAGATTTCTAAATGGACATGAAATTATGCAAAAAAGTTGGATGAGATATTACGAAAAATATAATGACGAATCAATTTAAAACAGCCATAGTTGTGGGCAATCTTTCACAACATGGTGTCGAAAAACAAACCTAATAAAAATGACGGGGCATTCTAATATATGTTCCATTAAACCAAACTTACAATTAAATTCATACCACCACCCAAACATTAACAAATTAAAACCACTCGTAATAATATTAATGGGTATAAAACAGAAACAGAAACACTGCCCCAACCTCATCTTCAGCAAGCGATAGTAAACATGCATCCGAACATCTAACATTGCAGGAGAAAAAGAAAAAAATTGCAATACATATATCCAAAGTATAGTCTTTCCGATATCAATTGAAGAACCAAGAGGTTGACAGTATGTACCAGGTTCGGTCGCTGATGCAGTAACTCGGCATTGCAATATTTGAAAAATTTGTTCCCATATTTATTTAGCCATACCCATATACAGGTCTGGTCGAAGTAAACGTGCAGGTGGTGGAAATGTATACACCCAGTTGAAGATTGCGAGCGCAGGAAAACGAAATACAAACACAGCTGCATTGAGCAACTGGGCAATAAATCTCAGTGGTTGACAAATTGCCCAGCAGTGCAGTGCAGCAATGCGGAATTTGGTGTGATTCAGGTAATTTTAATTTATTATAGGCACCTTCTCTTAATCATTGATATTACAATTACGAAAGGAAGAAATAATATTATTACATGGCATTTTGGAGACCTTTTTGAAACGGAACTAAACGAAATTTACCATCAATATAATAAAATTGTTTGAGGGCATAAATTAAAATATGTTGTTGGCCAAATGAACATATAATAGAAATTTTCTACACATTATATACAAATTATTATAATTTTCACCTTTAGCAGAAAACTTTTTTAGGAACGCCTATGAAAGTCATTAAATTTTATTGCCAGGCGTTTTTTTACATGTTCAACTGACTTCGGAAAGACTATATTTCCTCATTAACTGTTCGAATTTTAAAAGTAAATAAACATGTATAAATAGCTAATATTCAATATTATTATTAACAATAAATGTGTTACTGTTATTCAAAAAATTAAAAATATATTTTTCTTTGGACAATAAATTTCACACGACCTGTCCTTAACTTAGTACCTTTCTTTTAAAAAATGTTTTCGATTAAGTAAATCTTTAGAAAAAGTATGTGATTCTAGATCTCACGATTTATTTTGTCGATTTATTCTGTCAATCATTTTTCAAGCAAAATTTTTCAAAAAAATTCATAAGACAAAAATTATTGCTTTTTAAAACTGTCTAGGGACTTTTGGGCCACCATATGTTTAAGGTGGCCATATTCCTGGCCGAGAAATGGTGAAATTTCAGGCATTTTTAGGTACCGAAATCTTGAAAAGTAAAACGTGTAGAACAAAAGTAATCACAAAAATAAAATCCTTGATGTTTTGTTTATTCATTGTTACCATTTAAATTTACCCAAATAAAATAATAACTAAAAAAAAAGCGTTTGTAAAACATGCGTTTGCTGTTATTCTAACCCCACATTTTAAGAATTATTTTCACGTACTTATAAATAAAAGTAAACAATTTTATATGTAGGACTAAGCAAGTAAATGTTATAAGAATATTTACATGTGGAGTTATATATAAAAAAGTTAGTATTTTCGTAGATTTCAGTACCTAAAACCTTGATGGTTTGATCGTTTTTTGCACATGTTTATTCGTTTTACTGCGGCGTCTTTGAAAATACTCAGGTGGCATGACATAACATTCCTATTATTTGATAAGCTTTAGATTATTCAGTTATTAAATGTTTTAAATTATTTGTCTTTGCGGAAAACACTATTTAAAGAATATGGGGCCCTTAATGCATATTGTGCAATATATCGCCTACACTTACTTGACAATCTGTTTTCTGAGCAGCTGTCTCCAAGTCTCTGGCGATATCTTGAAGGAGGCTCTGCGTAAGTTGCTCCAGCGAATTAATGTCGACATCGGTGTTGAGTTCGTCGAGGAGATCCGGTAGAGAAGGCAGGTCAGTATGATCTTCCACAAGACTGCTACCGACTGCTTGTTCAAAGCCGCTGCTGAGTGTGTGGTCCTTCCTTGCGGTTGAAGGGTGGATACTGTCGATCCGTTCTGGACCTCACACTCGACAGTCCGGCTTTGGGTGCAGTTTTCACAGGGCGCCTGCAGGCGACTGTACAGCTCTGCGTTCTCCTCGGTCAACCTCTGGTTGGTGACTTTTAAGTTTTCGCATTCTGCGGAAAGAGCCTCGTTCTGCGAGAAGAGTTGCTGAAGGGCTTGTTCCATCTGTTCCATTTTGGCTTTCTTGCGGTCACGGGATGTCTGTGCTGCCACGCGATTTTTCAATTTTCTGGGAACAATAGGGTAATAGAAATCAAAGAAGTTCTATAAATTATCTAAATTGTTAAGCCTGCACATATAAATAATGCAAATTAACTTTAGTACAGATGAGTTTTCACTAAAGCAAAAATGCAGATAATTATCGTAAATAACGTATATGAAAAAACGTTAATTTATATTAAAAACATTTGCTTGCTTATCTAAAAATCTGCAAGAAAAATATTTAAATTCCTGTCACACATATTGCACAATTAGGTATGACCCATATGACTAATGACACCAAGTAGTATGATGCAACAAGACATTTTCTGCTGCAAAAATTTTAATTAGAAACTGACCGGTGACTCATTTATTTATTAGAAATGATCTATCAACTTATTAGGTATTTTAGGTTTTAGCAAAAAGTAGCCTCAGCAAAAACTACGGTTTTAGAGAACATTATATTTGTTGCCCTCTTTGATATATCTTCTGTATATAATATGTATTATTGGTATATTTATGTAAACCGATACCACAAGGGTGATGACACTATTAATAAGAAATCAATAATTGAATTTCAATTGTATTTTCTGCCACGTCGACAATCTTTGCACTTTGCATAATATTTTTATGTACTTACTTCCTTTGTACTTTTTCTTCCCATGACAAATGATCCAATCGTCTTTTCTTTGCCCTCTGGGCCATATTAATATTCTGATTCATTGGATAATCCTGATTGTTACTTAAAAATTTTAAAATCGCTGGCACACTAGCCGTCATTATAATTATCAAAACAACTCTTTAAATTTATAAATAATTTTCTTCAACAATATTATACTAATCACTGTTTATATTTGAATATTATGTTTGCACAGTAATCCTTTCTCTTGAACGTCTGTTTTTGAACTGCTTCCGAGAGTTCCGAGCTGTGTATGTTCTAGAATACCCTACCATTTCTTTCTGATGCAATATCATTTATTATTAATCAAAATATTGACATTTTGCGTCTCTAATAAAAAGGTTATGTGGTGATATCTGATTGGCCATTGACGCGCAGACTTGGTTGTTGACAAATAAAAATTAAGATTGGAAGCGGGTGATTTAAATTTAGTACTATAGATAGTATTCTACATACTAGTTCCGCTTGTATTGTTATCGAAAGACCTATTAAAAATTATGTATCAAAACAATGTTATGATTTGTAACACAGACACCTACATATCTCATTTCACAATTGTGTTTGCTTGAGTTAGGTAATTGAGAAAAATATGTAAAAACATTCTGATAAACATGAAAAACAGACATATTACTTTTGAAAAAGTGAAAACGTAATTTGAAGAAACTTTAAAGCTTTCTGTATTATTAAATAATTGTATACCTATATTGAATGGAAAATGTGATATTAATTTGAAATTAAAAAAAATAGGGGACACCCGGGTTTGAACCGGGGACCTCTCGATCTGCAGTCGAATGCTCTACCACTGAGCTATATCCCCATGTTCGACACATTGCTCTAAATGAGGGAAATGCTGCTCTTTATGTATTATTATTATTAAATGCTGGATTACGTTGGCTTTGAAAATAGCACAAATGAACACCAACACAAAAAAAAACAAAAAGAAGAGAACGTTGATGGATAGAATAGTTTTTTTACAACAGCTTACAACACGCAGTAGTAAAGTAACATTTTATAAGTTTGCCAGTTTGTTGTTTTAGTGCCCAAAGTGTCATTTTAGATTTTTAGATAAGTAGGTATAGCGGGCCAAAAATGTTTCATATTAAGAAAAATTACTTGAATAATGTAACCGAGAATTGCCAAGAGCCAATGATGCATAGATATAGGTAAGCTAGTGTTGTTAAAGGATTTTCTCGTTCGGTGAAGTGAAGTATCAGAAAATAGGTACCTACCTAAGTAGTAAGTACCTACCTACATATTTATTCATTAGCGTTATTGAGCTAAAATATGATCTAGTACCTTTAACATGTAATTCTATAAAAAACTTTGACTACCTTGATTGCAATATATTGGAACATAACAATATACTGTCCCTGTTTTTAAATAGTGCATAATTTTAAAAACTATAAAAAAAAGTAAATGGTAGACTATGTTTCATGTTATTTTTATTAAGTAGTGTGATTTTGTGAAAAATAAATCATGTAGCTACCTATAAAAATTTAGCATGTTTTTTTTATCAAATTGACCACTTTTTTATTGCTAGGCACATAAGTTACAGAAATCGAATTATGTGTAGTCATTTAAATCTTCTTGAATCTTATTAGGCAAAAGACCTATTGAGAATACGAGATCTGTAGAATATAATATCAATTCTGGAACACCACAAGGCACAAATTTGGGCTGCGTTCTATTCGTTATATTAATATCTACATGGCCTTGTAACTAGCATTATTTCTCTTTTTGCTGATGATCTTAAAGTATTTATTATTAGTAAGTATAGTAACTTCACGAAAGGCTTGGCTACTTCTCAATTTTTTCAATAGGGTGACAAATAACAGTACCTAACTGTTATGCAACTGGATGGTTGTAATGTGACATTAAAGTTAGTAAGTAACATATTGGAAACTTTAATAGTAACTTGTTAGTAATCTGTACTACAGAGAAACACGTCATTTAAAACTAAAAATATGTTATAGCTGTTTTACATTGACAATTTATTGATCAATTAATTCACGTAGCAAAAATTAATTTCAAGTGATGAAAATACCAATTGTGGTAGCCTCCTTCTAACTTCGCCATATTTTTGGAGACAGTCATTGAGTACAGTAGTATTTTATTTTTTTTCATGAACTACATATATATTGTCCAAACGATAAAAATAGTAATAATAAAAGGTAGGTAGATTATTTTTAATCGTTTATTGTTTTGACAATTTTCATAGTTTTGTCAGTAAAGTGTAACACGTTTGGAAATTTATTTTACACTCGTGATTTAAGGTAATAAATTCGTGTTTGAAAATAATCTTTATTAATCCTCAAAGGTCACATTAGTGCGAATTGGGATTTTGCCAATTTTGAATGTTTATGTCTTCTTATTTGTTATAATTAGTAAAATTAGAAAAAAATTATTTGTTAATAAAATATAGGTACGATTGAAAAAAACATTTTCCGAAAAATGACTAAAAAATTCGTATTTTTTATAAATAATGGTTAAGGAAAAAGTAAAAAAAAAATTTTAGTTCAATGTCTATATTGATAAAATGATATCGATTTTTCCCGGTATCTCGAATATAGGCATTTTTTGATGTGATTTTTGCCTCCTTTTCTGTAAATTGATGTTTAATTTGTACTGTTTTGTATAAAAATATTAATTTAAACAATATTATCCATATATATTGACAAATACATGTTACAATTAAACTATTAATAAAAAAAATTTTCAAAAATTATTAATAATGACAGTTAATAATGTTCTAGTCTATTCAACACGTAAAATGAGGTGAAAAAAATCGTAAATTTGCAATTCAATGAAGTTTATTTCCAGATATAAATTCAGCCTCATTTTTGCCCACACTAAAGTCACACTAGTGCGAATTCGCACCGATCAGACTTTCTAGACTCTCTGGTTTAGCCGACAATAACAGATAACAGACTCGGCTCTGCTACCTCACAATGAGAAATACCAGCTGCTCAAGAATACGGTGGTGCGAATTCGCACTAGTGTGACCTTTGAGGATTAAGTTTGGTTTATAATATTTTAACACTAATAACAAAAATTGCTGTTCTAATACAGTTTATCACAGCAAAACTTTCTTATTGGTCGATTTTCCTCGGTGTGCTTTAATTTTTCCTGGCTAGGTTGGAAATAAGTGACTTTATAATTATTATTCATTATTATTTTTATTTCTACACCTCCTAAGAAAGGCTGAAGCTTCAGCTCCAGCACCTATTAACTGCACATTTTCAGTACTTGCCCCTTTTAAATGCTAAAAAACGACATTTTCTCAGTTACGAAACAGTTGGAACATGTGGTGTGGCTTCTCCATATTCCAACGGGTCCGTCCGCATACTTCTACCGGTAAGTACCCAACTCGCTGTTTCTTTATTCGCGGAACGATTTAAACGTCTGTTATTTTCCCATAAAATTAGCGTGTACTTATTCTTATTTCGATAATGATAATTTCCAGCGGAGGACGGTTCGACACGGATTCGGGTCCCACGCCGACTTTCTGCGGGCCACGGTGAACTTTCGAGGGGCGTCCGTCGGTATCGGCAATCATCTAAAAATAGGGTGGAGTAAATTGGTTGGGAACCTCGAATTCATCGGAACCCTTTCTGGTCGGGTCCGACTATTAGCCGACAGCCCAGGGCCGGCTCGAAGGGGACGGCGAGGCTGGCAGTTGCCCAGGGCGGTAAAATCACGGCCGCCTAAGTTACCAAGTCGGTATTTGTGTTAATTTTGTGTGGGACACCCACCGACGCTTTACGACTTTGAGGAAACCAATCGGGCTCCACAATTATTCCTATGTGATATGGAATTGCTTTATATAGACATGTACTTTCTGAGAATATGTCCACTAAACAAGAAACTTTCATAAAATTTCAACAAAGTTGTTTTCATTTGTTTATTAGAAGCGAAGCACAGAAAACTTCAGCAAGATCAGATACGTAATTTTTTTATAATTTGCCATACACACTCACCAGTAATAGGTGTTTGTCAATTTTTTAATGTAACCAAAGTGTAACATGGTATTTTTAAGATGGGTAGTAACATATTTCAAATTGGGCGCTATAAAACATCGTATTTTCGATCATGTCTGTGATTAGTCGTACTTTTCTATTCAGTGCTATTACTACTGTTTGTTGATTGCTACTGTTGCCTTTGCATGTGGTTGGCGACAGTCATAGTTTACGATGGATGATTGACAAAGAACAAAAGTGGCAGCTCTTGTCTTCCAGACCAGGGAGGGGGGAAAATTTAGGTACCTACAATGTAATGAAAAAAAAATCAAATATAAGTCGGTAATTTTAATTTGGATACTATAGAAATATAGGTAAAATGTACTCAACGTTATTCTTTATACTGAAAGTTCATTCTGCTTTTGTTCGAAGTAAACTTTTCAATTTTTTCATTAAAGTTTGGTATTTCTAGCACCATAGATTTTTTCAAGTGCTACAATCAATTTAAACTTTTACAATTTTTTAATAAGAAACAATATGTAAGTAACAAAATTTTACATCACACTTGAACAAATTACGTTTATTAAGAAAAAAAGCGGTGAATAACTATTATTTGGTTATGTTTGGACTAAACAGAGTCTAAATTGCATAGTAAATATGCGCTACTCCCACTCATTCACTAACGCACGCGGCGGTAACCATAACCACCACTGTAAACACTTTATAGATGTAGAGACGAGCTACGAGGAGTTTTGCAAACGAATTTTACAAGTAGAGTTAAATTTCCATTTTAATATGTTTCATAAGGCTAGTCTATTTAATCATTAATTATTAAATTTTTTTGCTGTGAAAATTTCTAGGGGGGGGGGGGCGGCGGCCCAGAGGCCCCGCAACAACCGCCACTGGTAAACACCTAACTCCTGTTGTAATAAGTCTCATAAATATTAAACTTGGAAACACAAGAAAAATGTCAACAATAAGTGAAGTATGTATCAATTATAAATTGAAATATTGTTTTGTGTTCATCCTATTATTTTTAATATATTTTATGGAATGTTGGTTAACTGAAAATCATATCGTTGAGAGAGATTTCCGCATAATTAAACAATATATACTTTTGTCATTAATTGTTATTAATTTATAAAATTGTCTTTAAATTAATTAGTTAATATGGGCCGTATGAGACGTAATATACAGCTCCAACTCAATAGTGGTTATAAAACTACTATCTGTAGAACAATTTTAAATTAAAAA
Organism: Anoplophora glabripennis; assembly: GCF_000390285.2. Taxonomy (NCBI): domain Eukaryota; kingdom Metazoa; phylum Arthropoda; class Insecta; order Coleoptera; family Cerambycidae; genus Anoplophora; species Anoplophora glabripennis. Next base: position 215,981 of record NW_019416736.1, read on the forward strand.
GATATCTTGAACTCGATAAACGAATTTTTATTACCTGGCGCCAATACTTTCAATCCTAATTAAGACTCCGCCGTTAATTCGGCAATTAAATTGTGAGAGTACAGAGCAATCTCAGTGAGGCCTTGCAAATGTCATAGGAATAATAAACTAGGTATCTACAGTGTGTAATAAATGTGACTGCCACTACTTCAGCATGAGATAGAGTAATCATAAATAAACAAAAAATTTGTATATTACAAGTGCGTAACATTAACAGTTTTCAAAATACAGCGAGTATTAATATTTTCATCACAACGTGGCAACAGCGCTTAACCTAACGCTACACATCTGATGTATATCACGTGTGCACGCGGCAGACTTGTCCTACGGAAAAAATGTAATTAAATATTATTGTGAAACATTTACTAAATTTCAAGACAATCGTTTTCCAGTTTTTATATAAATAAAATCAAATGTATCGATTTTGTAGTACGAAGGTAGTGTTATGCTTAAATTTTAGCTCCAATTTTAGTAATTATGAATTTCTTAAAACAGGAACTTAACTTTTAATCAAATTATGAATTTGAAAAATATGTAATTAAAGTAGCCAAACATTCACGTCGTCCAAATAATCATACGTAGTAAAAATAATTTAGGTACTTACTAAATAGCAAAATTCAGTAATTTTTAAACGCACAAGTACAAAACAAACTACAACATATGCTCAAAATGTCCACCACCAATTTCGATGCACTCACGACACCTTCGAATGCAATTTTCGCGCACTCGCTGGAAAATACCTCAAGAAAAGGAAATAGTGGTACGCAAAAAACACTCAGACACGATCCAATTCCAGATACCAACTGAATTGATATGAGTTTTATCGAATCTTAAATTTATTACAAGGCTAATTATTTTTTTAGAATTAAGCATAAAGAAGTTAAAAAAAGTGATAAAGATTGTATTTTATGGTATTCTATACACGCAGTTACATTAATATTCCTTTATTAATCGAACTTTTGTGCATCAAGTTGGAGATTTTGTATAATAACGCACATTCTTACCTCGCAATATACATGCAAAGTAATGGCTGATGCTGATTTATTTATTAGAAGTGATTGGAATTACATTACTCATTTCAATCACTTTTACACGTTTATATTAAATATTTAATTTTTAACTTTAATCCATATATTTGTATGTGTAACTCTTGGACAGGCCCTAACATAAATGTTTTATATGTAAATAATTATTTAACTATGGAAAAAATATATTTTGAAAATGATAAAATCAATTTTTCCAACTGTATCAAAATGTGACTCTTTGTAATAAAATTTTGGAAATTAATTATATAACAATAAATATTTGACATTTTCAAAAAACAAAAACTTCCTGCTAGTTTCAAACAAGCTTTTTCCCTCGGTGTAATTTTTGAAAAATATCACATTTAACTAATTAAATGAAACAAATTCAAATGACGGATATTATCGTAGAATTAATTTCAGTAGTGTATTTTATTCCTAATCATGTTAACAATACGACTCGTAAGAGTCGTAAGTTTTTCTGAAATTTTTCTTGTGTCGTTTTTATGGCAATTGAAAAGGTTGTTTTTTGCTTTGAAAGTCTTAGTCGAAGTACCAAATTTTTTATTTAAGGAATCAGTTTAATATTATTAATAACAAAATAGAGTTTGCTCAATTTATATACCATAAATATTCTTAAGCCGCACCTGTATTGTTTTGTGGAAAAAAATTGTGAACTTTGACAGTGGCGTGTACGTCTACCAGGTGTTTCGTTTACGTTGTCTTTTTACACGTTATTAACCGGTGCCAATTTGTTCATTCCGATCTGTTTGCTATCCTAAGAACTGTGTACAGGATGTTAAAAATTCACAGGCATTTAAACTTTTCCCTAACTAAATTCTACACTTTTTGTTATGGCAATTGAGCATTTAGTTGTTAGCATGAGCTTTAATATATCTTACTTACATATAAAATTAAATAAAAGTTCTATTATTACATTGTGCTTTCAAAAGGTTGTCCTAAGATTATTTTAAACTAAAAGTCCTTAATGAACCAAGTGTTTTTGAGATACATAGTGTTGAAATATATCTGAAGATGTTTGATACAGGTAGATAAAACTTAGGCTAATAATTTATATAACGACCAAAATTTACTAAACTGGTTTATAAAATATCTGATCGGGGGACGAAATGAACTGGAGAGACCCCAAAAATTCCGACGCCACTGAATATTTTAATGGTCTTTTCGTTATACAGAGTGGTCCGAATTTTATGCAGGAAACTTCGAGGGTAGATAGATCTCTTTAAAATAATATGTGTTTGCCTTATAAACATAGGTCTGGAACGGCTCCGTTTTAGAGATACAGGATGTTAAGGTTTTAAAAAAAATAGATTTTTTGTTTATATCGCACACTACCTCACAGGTGGTGTAGAAAGGAGTGTAAATAATTTTGTTGATGTGCTTACAAATTGCACTTACTTTTAAACATCAACAAATATTCTTGTAATATTATTATTAGAAGTGTCTGCCACAAGGAGATTGTATTGGTATGAATACCTTGAGAACGGCGTATCTTAGGGAAAAAATTAGTCACCTCTTTACGTATTTTGTGCATTAAAATATAAATCAGTTACAATGACATGTAAAAAATGCAGTGGCGTAGGTTTTTTTGTAAAAAAGGGGTGACCCCTGTCCAGTTGTAACACCACTGGTTGAACCTTTAAAGCTCATATTTTAGGAAATACAAGGCCTACTATCATACATTATCTGTACTAAATTTTATTGAAATCGGTTAATAGATTCTGGAGATATAAGCAAAAAATCTATTTTTTTAACAACTTCAACACCCTGTATCTCTAAAACAAGGCCCTTCCAGACCTATGTTTATAAGACAAACACATATTATTTTAAAGAGATCTATCTGCCCTCGAAGTTTCCTGCATAAAATTCGGACCACCCTGTAGATCTCCCAGTTATTTATTTTTTATTAGAGTGAGAGAAACCACTTGGTACCCAAAATTTTATACAATTATTTGTTATTGCTCTCTTACTTTCTGTTAGAAAAACCCACGCCTCCTCTGAACAACTAATCAGCCAAACAACAATCACGTTGTCTATTCTACAGGGTGTCCCTGAAAAGGATGGACAACGCTTGACCACAGGTTCCTTGGATGAAAATAAGACTATTCAGCCTAACATACCTATATACAAAAGTGCACGCCTACTGAGATATAGCCTTCTAAATATAGAATAGATAACCTATTTTTTTCAAATAATTTGAAAACTATTTTTCTTAGAAACTTCAAATTTGGTACACTTATTTTTTATATAAGGACAAGGTAAATATAGAATTTGGAGAGAATACATATACAGGATGTTCTATTTCTAGTGCCTGTGCGCCACTGGCTATCCCGTAACTGTTTTGTGTGTATGCCAATGACGACAGAATTTATATTTTTAAAAATAAGCACTATTTTAGAAGATTTTTTTGCTCTTACAAAATTTCGATATCGTTTATGGATTTCGAGTAAAATTCGCATTTTTTATACATTAAATATAGGCAAAAATTCCGATTTATAAAAAATAATTTATAACTGCAGCCTCAAAGCAGGGAATAATAATGAAAAAACGTCACATTAAAAAAAATAACTACACATTTTTGGTATTAGTATTATCAATCAATAAAATAAAAATCAACACTAATATTTTAAATAAACAATATCAACTAATAATGTAAGAAAGTCAACATTAACATTTTAAATAAACTGATATTTGTAATCACATTAAAATAATATTACAGTAAATGCTCAAAGTTACTTTCTTGTTCTTAAACGCAAACATTAGTTCTTCGAAAATTAGAAATTATCCAATAATTGTGCATTACCTCTCATAACATTAATTTCATGTTGTATTCTTTCCCATATTCGTTTTCTGTATTTACTGAAAAGTTATTTTAAACTGTGGTCCTCAACGCTCCCCAAATGAAATAATTACATGGGTTTAGGTCCGGGGATCGAGGTGGCCATTTTAAAGGGGCATTATTTCCTCTACCTATCCACCTGTTAGACCTTTAATAACCTGTAATACCTACCTGTACCCTGTAATACCTGTAACCTGTAATAACTGGTCTTTTAATACTCTATTAAAGGAACTTTTTGAAAGCCAACCTCTGCCGCTAAACGCCTTTTATTTACTTGAGGAATTTCTTCGACCCTTTCCAAAATTTGTTCCTCCAGCTGAATAATTCCGGCCGTACATTATCCACGATTTAATGTTACAGGTAAAAAACGTCCTGTTTCCCGAAGGCGTCTCTCCGCATTAGCAAATGTTTTGTGATTTGGAGTTCTTCGATTAGGAAATCTTTCAGCATATGTTCGAACAGTAGCACAACAATTTCCTTCACAATAACCCAAAACTACTAACATATCAGTTTGTTCAGCAAAAGTATAAATTGCAATAAAAAACAAAGTAAGCTAAAATTAAATCACAGCTAGCTTGACACAGAACCTTTTAATTATTGTTATGAATTTGTTTCTCTGTTATATGGCACCTCGTACTAGAATGTTCTATTTATCTTAAACTGATTTTATATTATTTAATGTGTAAAAAATGCCAATTTTACTCGAAATCCATAAACGATATCAAAATTTTGTAAGAGGCAAAAAATCTTCTAAAATAGTGCTTATTTTTAAAAATATAAATTCTGTCGTCATTGGCGTACATACAAAAAAGTTACGGGATAGCCAGTGGCGCACAGGCACTAGAAAGAGAACATCCTGTATATGTATTCTCACCAAATTCTATATTTACATTGCCCTTATATAAAAAAATAAGTGTACCAAATTTGAAGTTTCTAAGAAAAACAGTTTTCAAATTATTAGAAAAAACCTAGGTTACCTGTTCTATATTTAGAAGGCTATATCTCAGTAGGCGTGCACTTTTATATATAGGTAAGTTAGGCTAAATAGTCTTATTTTCATCCAAGGAACCTGTGGTCAAGCGTTGTCTATCCTTTCAGGGACACCCTGTATATACTCTGCCCGGAGCTACAAGTTGGTGATTGTTGGAGTCTAGAAAAAAAAAGGTTTACAAGTTTAAGAGTTCAGCGGCTACACTACAAAGCTGATTTACATTATTCGTAAATGCTAGAGCGAAATCAGCGGTTCTCAACAAGTTTTCTATTAAAAAATCATGAAATTATGCTATATTTATTAAATTTGACTATTTGCTCATTATTTTTTTTTGCAAAAACAGCAATTACATGTTCTATACCGCGGCTTCAAACGTTTAGCTTTTATTTAATTTAAAAAATGTAAATTTGACGGGCCTGCCCCGTATCATAAACACCTTTGCATATGCCTAACGAGCAACATTTTTTTCCCGACCACCTCGCCGTGGCCGTTTTTCCCCGGCCGGCATCGAGAGAAGGTCCTCGGCGTGTGCATGTGCGTGCTGGAGGCGTGCCCGCCGTGAGGATCGGCCTGACCCCCGACCTCGGCCGGTGAGAAACCGTCATCCTCGCAGCCATGGTCCCGCCGTCGAGGGGCATTCCGCTCTCGCCCTCGCGGCCGCCACGCTAATGACAGTTTTAAATTTACTGCGTTTTATTAGGGGGGTATCGGGGCACGCCCACGATTTTTCGTTATTATGCGGCAATTAAGATATATTGCCCCAAAAAAAGAGGTTTTGTCCCGAGATAAAGATCGAAAATCGACGGCCTGATACGGCCACACGTGGAAGTATCTGATATTTTATTCAGACTTTCTTTTTCTGCTAGCAAACAAGTATCAGCTAAAAATGTTTGTAGTAGGTCCGAGAACTTAGCCCGCAAGGTATAGAGTTTTTGTGAAAAAAATCGGTTGGTTAATATTTTATTGGTTGTACAGGGTATTCTACAAGCTCTATGACAGACTTTGACAGATGGTACCTCGGTTCATTTCAAACATTTTTTCTTATATGGACATAGGTTCGATTCGTTTTCCTTTGGAAGTTAGAAGGATTTTAAAAAATATAATTTCATATTTTAAAGTAGGGTATTTCAGTGGGTATTCCAATGGGAACACCTAGGGTTTCTGGTCGAGATTTCTCGAAGCGAACATTCCCGGGAAATCTGGCCTTACTCGAGACGAGAAAAAGTGTCGAGAAATCGAGAAATTTAAAAATCACCCGCCTCTTAAGTTCTTGATTGGAGTTCGTTTCGTTCATGCGTTCAATTCGTTTCTCGATAAATAACTGAGCGGTTAAAGTGGTTTCTCGACTAGCTCATGATTTATTTATTTTATTTTTTTAAGGCTTTAGTGTACTTTGATGATTCTTATTTTTTAATGTAGGTACCTGTGTAGAAATTTTATTATAAGTAGATACTTAATGTTGATGTTGATTCTGAAAATATTTAGTTCCTGTTCCTTTAGTTGATTATTTCATTTTTGTTTTGTTACTTAAATCTTAATCTTATCTTTAAATTAAATCTTGTTTTTTAAGATTTCTTCGGTTAAATTCCTTATTTACTATTTGTTTAATTAAAAGACTGCATGATTAATGATTACACAGTCCCACAAACAAAAAGTGGCAGGGCCGAAAGACAAGACCATGGTATCCATATGGTTTTGGGGTCGCTGAATCCGAATCCGGTGTCCATTTGACACGATTAGCTCTGGTTTAAGGTCAGTTCAAGGTCAAATATAGAAAATCAATTGTCAACAAACTAAACCTATATATCTATACGTTTTTGGGGTATCTGAATCCGAAGCCGGTGTCCGTTTGACGCGATTAGCTCTGGTTTAAGGCCAGTTCAAGGTCAAATGTTGAAAATCAATTGTCAACAAACCAAACCTATGTATCTACACGTTTTTGGGATCGCCGAATCCGAATCCGGTGTCGGTTTGACGTGATTAGCTCTGATTTAAGTTCAGTTCAAGGTCAAATGTAAAGCCATTTATGTTTTTGATCCTATGTCATGTTATATGTTTTGAGACTATCCTCAAAATATGGCACTCTTATTTCAATGTGCGTTAGGTTTATAACATCCATGTTTGAAATGATTTATCTAACAATATCATTGTAGTAACCTAAGGAAAATTCTTCATCGTTAGAAAAATATTCCTTATTATTTCTGTACTGATAGTAAAAAGATTTCACTTTTCCGGCTTGCTTAGTATTTTTTTAGCCATGATATCAGGAACTCTACTCCATTCTCTGCCAGGCCCAAATCTCGAACATCATTTACTTTTTTTTGTTATATTGTTCCTGTCTTTTTCACAACGTGATATGGAATATATTCGTCATCACTAGTATCACTAGCAATATCAGTGATGCCACCCAAATTTCCTCCTTCTTTAATATCTTGGTGAAACATTTCTCTCTGCTTAAACCCAATCAAATTTTTCACTTAGGTTTAAAACCAAAATATTTATATATTATCTTTCGTATGTTGATTGATCTATTTCTATTAGAAAGTATTTAATAGACCTTAACACTTCAAACGGACATCATACTCGGATTCAACGACCCCCAAAACGTATAGATATGTAAGTTTACTTCGTTTTCAATTGATTCTCCAAATTTGACCTTGAACTGACCTCAACCCAGATCTGATTGAGTCAAACGGACATCAGATTCGGATTCGGCGGCCCCAAAAACTTATAGATATGTAGATTTACTTTTTTGGCAATTGATTCTCTACATTTGACCTTGAACTGAACTTAAACCAGATCTGATCGAGTTAAACGGACACCGGATTCGGCGACTCCAAAAACGTGTAGATACTCAAAGTTTAATTTAGTTTTGTTAGTAGGAACAGAAACATGAGTAATTAATAAAAATACTGAATAAATAATAAATGTTAATGACAATTGTTAAGTATAATAGCATGTTTATATTTCGCATTGCAGTACCAAAATTATGACTTTTTAAGTTTTAGAAATTTCTCGAGAATTCGAGAATTCCCGGGAATTCCTAGTCGAGAATTCTCGAGTCCCGAGAAAAAAAGTAGGCCGAGAAATCAAAAAGCCTAAACGCCAGACAAGCAGCCCGCGAATACCGACGAAGATACCCAAATAAACATCAACCTACCCACACAGTTTTTAGTGCATCATTTCGTAGACTTCGAGAAGAAGGTAACCCCGCTCCAAAAAAGTCCATTCGTCCTACTGAAGTGAATGTACAAAATGAGGAAATAATAGATGTTATCATTGACAACTCTTCATTAGTATTTGGCGTATAGCAAGTAATCTTCATTTATAACTGAATTTTGTATGATGTATATTGAACAGAGCAGTGTTACATCCGTTTCATCGCCAAATTTTTCAAGCGTAACATGCTGGAGATGTTCCTCGCGATTAAAATTTTGTTGTTGATTACTTCAAGAACATGCATAAACTGATAGATTCATTTCGTTTGTCACGTAGTCCATGAAGCATGTTTTACTAAGGCCGGCATATACTTAATCATAATGAATGTATCTGTGCGTTACAAAATCCGTATGCAATTAGATCAAGACGATGTTAGCAACGTCAGTGTCAACGTTTGGGATAACATTTTCAACAATAATTTGCTGCCTGTACATGTTTTAATTTAAATTATCGTTTAAATGAAGATCTGTAGAGAACTTTCTTGGAAAACAACCTTTTTAATTTCATTGATGAGTAGGGTTTAATATTGTTGAAAATAGGTGGTATCAGCACGATGGTACACCACCACATGGAGGGAGACAAGGAACTGCTCGGTTAAATCAGCATTTCCCAAATAAATGGATAGGTCAACAAGGTCCAATAGCATAGCCACCGTGTTCCCCAGATCTAAATCTAAATGCTTTGGACTTCCATTTATGAGGACATATGAAGCAGCTTGTCTACCATGTTGAAATCATTACTCGTCAACAGTTACTTGAAAAAATTCGGAATACAGTTAACCAGATAAGAAATGATCCAAATCTCATCAGTCGTGTAACAGAATCTTTAGTTCGTCGATGTGAGGTTTGCATTCGAGCCGAGGGTGGACATTTTGAACAATTTTTATAGTCTTAAGATTTGTTATTTTGGTTAATAAAGATTAACAAATGTTTAAACTTTAAACACAAATAATAATTATTGTTATAGCAGCCATCTTTATTCATCAGGCTATGTTGAAATATGACATTATATTTTTTGAAATGCTTGTAACTTCCAAACAAAAACACCCTGTATTTTGATAATAAAGTACGAGACCTATACTATCTTGTAGGGAATGATTTCTAGACCCACAAAGAAAACTTTCATGAAGAAAAAATTTCGTAAAAAATGTTTGGAAAGTAAAATTAACTTATTGGGTATTTTGCTAGCTAAGAAAAAAATTAAAAAGTTAATGCAATAAACCTTTGCGTTGAAAGTACCAGTCACGGGTTATTTTTATGGAAGTAGTTTTGCCTAATCAAAAATCTGACACTGAAAAAAAAGCAGATAAATGCAAAATACACGGCATTATATTTTACCCACTTCAAAAAGTTGTTAACGTTTCGAAAATCTATCTATTCTCGTCTTCTAACAACCGAAATCACTAGTTAACGTTTGTCGCAAAATAATTTATACCCTGTATAATAAAAATCAAAATATGAATTGCTATAATTATTGCTATATTTATACTTCTCATTTTTAGTTCATAGTACAAACTATTTAAATATTATTTTCCAATTTAAAAACAATATGGTGAAATTTTTTTATGAGCAACCTGTTTGTGAAGAATTAAATCATTAGATTATGCTATATTTTTGGACCATAAGATATTTTAAATGAAATGATTTAAAACGTCAAATAATTTGTATTGTATTGTAATTTCTCTTTAACTGGCGCATTCACCAATTTTGACAATTAAAATCAATAGTTACATATTAGCAATATTTCGTTCAGCCTTTAAAATTATAGACATTAAATTTGCACACAAATTTTAAACAAATGCATCTTACAAGGGTATAGCGAAAAGTAACCCACCTTAGAAATGATTTATTACATTTTTTTTCTATAACCTACTTTGCACTGTAAACAATGCCAAAATAATAATAGGCATACCCTGTCTGTATAGTTCCCAGTATTTTTTAAAAGAATATTTGAAAAGAAAAAAATTGGAGTTATTTCTTACAAAAAAAGTAGGTAATTGTCATGAGGTTGAATAAGCTGTCGTTAAATTAAAACATTGAAACAAAGAAATATTGTTTCATCATAGAATGCAATTAAAATTAACACAAGATATATATATATATATATATATATATATATATATCATTGAAAGAAAGTAATGGGACCAAAAGCTTTGTTCAAAGGAAATAAATTTGTGCTAATAAAAATAAAACAAAATATTTGGTCCTACAAACAAATTATTTATTTCAATGAAACAAATTTTTTTTACTACCACAATTTTTTTTTGGGGTAGATAATTAGATAATTATATCAAATATAGAAATTAGCCTGTATTATTGAAATAACTTCGTATCCTTTTTTCTTAATGTAGTAGTTCTTGAGAAGATTACAAATTTGATTTAATGAAAAAACTAGATACGTAATTTTTTATCGATATTAAAGTTAATTTTTTAGATAAACATATTGTTAAGAATTTATCATACACTGAAAAAAATTAATCACAAACTAATTAACTTTCTCTGTAATTATCTTTCCCTTCAAGGTAATTTTGATAATGCAGGGACGACAAATGGAATCGGGCTTAATCAGATTGATTTTTCGCGAGGAACGAGGGAGAATTTCGACAGATCGCGATGTTATCAAGACGATATTTGCTTGGCGCAACCCACATCGGTTTCATGATCATATTATGTAGATACCATCAAATTACCGAGCAATTTAATTTTATGTGATATGTGCACTCCTGCAATCTTGTTCGGGCTTCAAATTAACTGGAATTGTGGGTGTACGGACACGAAATTGCATTTAATTCCTCGAAATATTTCACGTCGTGTTCGCATGCTACGTCGGTTGTGCTGCCGCAAATTAGATACCTTGTGATACATTGTAATAATTCTACGTGATTGTTTTGATATGTTTATGGGTTTTATATTGAATTTTGATTGAGGGGGCACTTACGGGAAATGTGTGTGTGTTATAGTTCTTTTTTTAATGCTCGGAACTTTACGATGAAAATTGCAAAAATGCGCATTAACTGTAACAATTTCCCTCTCTATAATAATTGACGAAATAAACTAAACTTCTACTAACAAATCAAATGCGTAATAACACAGGCATACTATATAAAAAAGTGGATTGACCTGAAGACCCCACTAGGCTATTTATATATACAGGGTGTCCCCAAAAAATCTGTACAAAATTCTACCACAAATTCTCCAAGTGCACTGAAAAAAAATGTATTTGGATCAAATGAGCAGATAGTTTTAAATAAAATTATTTGCCGTAAATGATGTATTGTTTAAATATGTTAGTTTATCATGTTTTAAGAGCCCCCTTAAAAAATCAGCTCAAAAAAAATTTTTTAGAGGTCGCTCAAGATTTTTTTAAATTTCCAAAATCGTCAGAAATTTAATGTTTTTTTTTAAATTTTTTTCTCGTTATTTTATCATTTTCTAGGTTGAAAAAAATATCGATTATGAAAATTTCAAATCGACATTTTAATTTTTAAAGGTCAGTCATAATTATTTTAACTTTCAAAGTAGTGTACCTATGTTTTCGAGCGACCTCTAAAAATAAATATCAACGAACTAATATTTTTTTTTTTGAATTTGATGAACAAAAGAATAGAAATAAATCACGAGACACTTAAATTTTAAAAAATTAAAAAATATTTGATACTCAAAGTGCGGTAGTAAATTTTGCCTCCAGTCTCGTGATATATTCCTATTATTTTGTTCATCAAATTCAATAAAAAAATTATTAGTTCGTTTATATGTATTTTTAGAGGTCGCTCGAAAACATTACAGTACACTACTTTTAAAGATAAAATAATTATGAATCACCTTTAGAAATTAAAATATCGATTTGAAATTTTCAGAATCGAGATTATTTTCAACCTAAAAAATGATATAATAACGAAAACAAATTTTTTTTTAATTAAATTTTTGGCGATTTTGGAAATTTTTAATCGTGAGCTACTTTAAAAAAAATTGTTTTGAGCTGGTTTTTTGAGGGGGCTCCTAAAACATGATAAACTAACATGTTTTCACAAGAGACTGCATATACATGCAGCGAAGAAAATGAAGCCCAAACATTACATAAATTTTTGAAATAATTAGTTTTTTTCTAAAGCTTATAGTTTGGCAACAAGCGATTATTTCATAGCGCGCTAAACTGATGCATGGGGCGTCCAACGTAATGTGTAATCTGCATAGTGTACGGCTTGCGGAATTTGGAGTAGGTACGTGCTTAATAAGCAGTGTGTAATAATTATCAGAATATATTAAGTTTTTAAGACAATGGAGTGCATTATTTGTAAGAAAACTGTGCGGGATGATGACAAATATGTAGTACAAAGACCTAGAATTCAAGATTTGTTGTCAAAAAAAAAACAATATTTTAAATGGCGAAATTAAAATAAAATACCTTATAGACTGTCGTAAATCATATGCTAGGTTTCAAAACATTGATCTTACCTGTATTTTGCAATCAGACGTATCACGCGAATATAAATATTTATAAAATTCGCTTTTTTATTTCGCCAAAAATCAGGAAAACTTGAAATTAAAATTTTGTGTAATACAATTTTCACCAATCGATAAATTTTTTTATTTATGATTTTTTTTTATATACATGCAGCGAAGAAAATGAAGCCCATACATTATATAAAAAGAAATATATTGTCGTCCCTCAAAACTTATCGGAATTGCCAATGCTGTCTAATGACGAAGTTTTCGAAATCGTTACAAAATTAATTCTTCTACTGTACAAAACCAAAGATAAACAAATTCTAAAATTAAATGATCTAAGAATCGAATTAGCAACAACAACAAACAAACCATCATGGGAGCTTCCTCCAACTGACGGTGCTTTTTACCAACACCTTTTAAGGTAAACGTAAATATTTAAATAATAAATTTCTTAGCTAATATATTATAATTAACTGTTGCAGATGTATATATCAACTTAAAATATGGTACAACAGCAATGTAGCAACACCACTTATAAATTCAGATGGTTGAGGATGGAATATAACTGACGATGTTTGGACTCCAATATTTTCCAATGATAAGCCAATTCCTGATTTTGTTCGGCAATCATTAACCATTTATTGTTCAGACAAAAATTGTGACAATACAAAATGCGGGTGTGTTAAAGAAGGCCTAAAATGCTGTAACGAGTGTAAATGTCGTTCTTGTAATAACTTTATTAAATACATATTTCGAGGAAGATATGGAGGAAGATGAGGAATTAGAATGTTTTTAATGTAGGGTCTAAATTGCTAAATATAAACATTGTGGCAAATATTAAATGATTTTTTATCAATAATAATTATAAATGGCAATTGGTGTTTGTCATATTGGTATATTTTTAAAATTTTAAAATACGTAGTAAATTGGTATGTCAATATTCCAACAATTATATTAAATAATTTTATAAATAATACCTATAGATATGACTTTGAATAAATAGGTATAAGAAACCAAACTCACATAGGCGGAAAAATAAATTAAATCAGCTCTCAAAATTCGCTAGTTTTTTACTTTAGCTGTATACCAAAATAGGGAAGTTATTTTGAAGTTAATAAAATCGATAAAAATTTGACTACTCCACACGTAAACAACGCGACGCGACGCGGCGATCTGATATTAGACAGACGACAGGCAGTAAACAGTCTAATGCGAGAGCCAGGTGTGCAAAAATGTGGCTTTAGTTTGTTTAAAAAAAATTGCGGTCGTCATACTGTAAGATGCACATAAAAAATTATGATTTTATAAACATTTCTCATGTATTGGCTTTATTTTATTCGCAGCATATACATACAAATTTTCACAAATAAAAGTTTTTCTCGATTGCTGAAAAATACATTCACCAAAATAAAAGGTTTAAATTTGTTATTATTTTAACAAATCAAAAATATATATTATATACATATTCGCGTGATACGTCTGATTGCAAAATACAGGTAAGATCAATGTTTTGAAACCTAGCATATGATTTACGACAGTCTATAAGGTATTCTATTTTAATTTCGCCATTTAAAATATTGTTTTTTTTTTTAAAAACAAATCTTGAATTCTAGGTCTTTGTACTACAGATTTGTCATCATCCCGCACAGTTTTCTTACAAATAATGCACTCCATTGTCTTAAAACTTAATATGTTCTGATGATTATTACACACTGCTTATTACGCACGAACCTATATACTCCAAATCCCGCAAGCCGTACACTATGTAGATTACACATTACGTTGGACGCCCCATGCATCAGTTTAGCGCGCTATGAAATAATCGCTTGTTGCCAAACTATAAGCTTTAAGAAAAAACTAATTATTTCAAAAATTTATGTAGTGTTTGGGCTTCATTTTCTTCGCTGCATGTACATACAAAGAATCATAAATAAAAAAGTTTATCGATTAGTGAAAATTGTATTATACAAAATTTAAATATCAAGTTTTCCTGATTTTTAGTGAAATGAACAAGCGATTTTCATAAAATCCATTAGTACTGTTAAAAGCGCTATTGTGTCTGCTTTAATTTAAAAAGAAATTACTCTGATAGTACAATTATTTTTTGAGATATAACGGTGGAGACTTTAAAAAACATGTTCTCATAAAAATAGATTTTTTTTTTAATTTTTCGAAATTAAAAAGATCCCGACCAACAAAAAATGTCGTAAAATACCATTTCATATGCCCAATCACATGCTTAATAAAACCTACCATGTCTGACCTGGTTCTACGCCAGTTTTTTTTATTTCGATAACTAACCGACTTAGCGTTGCAATTGCGCTCGTCTATAAACCAATAATTTTAAACTAACTATCCTAAACAATGAGAAAGTGTTTTTCTTTTTTCAATATCACCTCAAACAATGAAACAAAAACGGATTTCCAAAATTTCATTTTTTTTTCAAATAGGTATTTCAAATACTAATCATGTGAGCCTTGATTTTTTAGAATCATAATGTTGGTCCCCTGATTACGAAACTTTGCCCCCACTTAAGCTACTTCATATCGCTTACCCTTTCCGAGATCCCTGTAGTGAGAAGCGAATTTGTAACAGCCTGTGTTTGTTTTTAATTGTTTTTTTTTATTATTTTTTTAAGATAAAGGACATTATTTGATACCGTAGAATTGCTACATAATCGCAATTTTGTAGAAGCGGTCACGCTACTACAATACCACTAATCCATTTACAACTGTACACGGTTTTATAGGGTTTAAATTTAGGTGAAAGCTTACTGCCATCATCGTGGCAGACCATAAACGTCAACAGCGAACGGGAAGTGCATTTGATTTCGGGCATTGTCCGGCCTGCGCGTATATCACTGGAACACATATATGTCCTTTTGTATACGGTCTTAAAGTCCACATCTAGAACCACGACCCGTTAGAACTAGTGGTAAATTGATATTGTCATTAATTGCGAATTATCGCGAGCTTATATTGCCTTAGTAAGTGCCAATAAACGCTGTAATTAAAATAACTGAATTATGGCACATTCTGCTGATTACCGTGGCATCGCCCGCTTGTCCTGACGTGCGTCTTTTGTGTCTTGGACACGGAAACGAGAGCAGCAGATGTGTGGGAAGATTTTTCGCCGATTTTTGATGGGGATAATGATGATGATGGTTCGTTACGAGAGCAGTAATTTCTTTCTACATCGCGTGCTTTATTTTAAACATAAGTATGTGGTTTACAACGCAGAAAGGTATTGCGGAGGGAATATTGATTTAAAAGTAGGCTTGGAATGCATGTTCTGTGACTGTGCGGTATTCTGCCAAATTCTTGGTATTCGTCGGTAATGTTTGTGCACTATTCGGTCGAATACCAAATATTTCGAGATTAGCTGGAAAAAAACATAAATTTTAAGGTAATTAATTTCAGATTCAAATAAAATCGTTTGCTTTGGGAACTGTTAAATTATATATCAAAAATGTAACTCCCCTTTTATATACCTTTGACATTTGATCATTGATTTGATTTGATTGTCATTTTTTTTCGGGTATAGGCATCAAATGAAATATTACAGGCCATATCAAAAGGTTACAAACGCATAATGTATTTAAAGGGTAATTTAAAAAAATCAAACATATATTTTTTAAAAATCCACGGTTGTAGGTAAAAGTGAATGTAGAGAGAGAGGGTAAAGGACCAATTATATAAAGCGAGATGAAACTAGTTTCGCGTCACGTGCTTAAGGTGGCCAGGCTTATCAGTTATCACCCGCGATTTGTTGTATCCATTACGTCGTATTAAAGGGGATCGAGAAGTGCTACGAAAAAATGCAGCGAATTTCGTATTATTGAGATATACTATTTTTGCAATGCAAAATCAAATTCTGCGAATTATCGGATTATTTATCGACTTTTTTGGTTTTTAATTAATGTCAAATATTTAAATATGACTGCTCTAGAAATTCGAAAAAAAATTCCAAAAATGTTCGTAAGATAAAAAAATATTGGATTGGCAATTTCTAATAATATTTTATTTACTTAAACTTTAATTTTGAAAATTAATACACTACTTTATTTATTTTTTTGAAAAAAAACAATTGTAATAAATTAGTATAAATATTTGTTAACAAAAGGATTTAACAATATACAATTTTATGTTAAAAAGTATTACATTTCCATTTTTTAAATTTAGCTCTGGAATTATAAATTAAAAAATAATAATTTTTATCTATCAGAATCAGAATAAAATATACAATATTAAAAAGGTTTTATTAAAAATATTTCTAAAAAAAATAATTTACTGTACCTATGCTACTACACCTATAATTTATATTTCTCCCATCCTCTCTTATTTTGTCACTCCTAGCCCATTGGGTGGCGACGCCCTTGAATAGTATGCGTTATGCATGTAAATAAATCATATTTAAACTTTTCCACGCGAATCATTTCGTGATCACAGTTTATAGATGTTCTAAAAACCGTAAGAGTTCTTTGCAAAAAGAGCAGTGTATGGTTTGTGCCATGTATCTCTGGTCCTGCCCATTTTGGTAGAGGTCTTGGGGAGTGGTTAAACATTCATTATCCCAGGAATTGGATTGGTTGTGAAGGACCTGCAGCGTGGCCCGCACGGTTACCGGACTTGACACCGATGGATTATTTCGTTTGGGGTGCTGTTAAACAAAAAGTCTACGAGGTGCCAGCTGATACCCTAGAAGATCTAAGACAGCGAATAGTCCAAGCGTGCCACTATCGGCCACTATCTCCATAATTAGAAGATATCGTGCTTGTCTACAGTCCGGAGGCGCCTATTTTGAACAAATTATTATTTAAATCATTTCATTTTCCATTCACTTTTCGCTTTGTCTAGGTATAATATTAATTGGTAATTTTTTGGCTGTTTCAGTTTACAAATAAATTTTCATGTATTGTTTGCCACCTTATTTTATTTAAAAGTACACACACAACACAAGTAAATGAAGTGACTACAAACCGCCTGAAAAAAATTAGGAGTATTGCAAGGGTCGTTACGTTGTCGCATTACGACATAGTCACATTAGATGTTAGGTACTTAAATATTTCTATTGTTTTCATCAACATAATTTTTTTTTCTAAAAAACACCCTATATCTCAAAAACGACGCATCTTCTAAATAATTTTAATACGATTGGTTAAACCCAAAGGAAGGGGAGACAAAAAGGCCTATTTGACTCACACATACTCGAGACTAAGACCAATTTTAATAGGTACTATATTTTTTTAGGTTTTATGAGGAACGTCTTCTAAAGTTTATCGACAGAATACAGAAGCACCCTTCTGAAAAATCAATTTTGCCATGAAACTATAAGAGTTAGGAAAAAAGTGAATATACACTTTTTGTCAATAACAAACTGTTCTATTTAAAAACAGCATAATTTTTTATTTTCAGTAGGGCCGTATTATTTTTTTATAATTTAATGAGTCTGAGTCCCTATAACTCCGCCACTGGTTGCTTGCGGGACTTCTACTTCTATGGAGAAATGGTATCTTATAAGAAGATGTGTCATGCCAAAATAGCCTTCTTCATTTAGAAGTTATTTAAAAAATTCGATTTTTTTTTAATCTTTAACTCCCGATATTTCGAAAATGAAGCGTCTCTGGAATCTCTGGATCTCCTTAAAGTTTGTCGACTTAATCCTGAAACACCCTGTATAGTTTTAAGTATTTTAAACTCGATTTTATTCAATATCTACAAACAGGTATCTCAGTCTACTTACTTTATGGTCATAAAGAATATTTCTCTTTCCATTGACAGCAACCCTCCCCCTCCCCGATGAAGCATCCGATCCTCCTTAAGTGTTATTGCGTATTTTACATGTAGATTTGACAGTAATTTTTTTAATTGTTTAGCTACTACCAAAAAAGAGTCAATTTCCTAATCAAAAATAGTTTCTTTTTAATTCAATGTCGCGCGATTTGTATCCTACGTCACGTGACTTAGGGCAAATCGCTGCAGCTTTTGCACTTATGTAATATACTATTAAAGGTGTTGCGAACCATTTTAATATAATTTTGACGTGTTTTGTTGTACTATAAAGTTATTTTGATAGAATTTTAGTAGAATAGATGTTTTGTAATGCCGATTCTATGTACTTGGCATATTCTACATCTGAATTGATTCAAATTTTGATGTATCGTTACGGTCTCTGTGTCAGAACCGTGTGCAAGTTTTATTTCAGTATAACATTCAAAGATTTTCGAAATAAAGTATCGAATTCGGCTATGATGAAACATTAAGAATTAGAGTCACAGTCCCTTCGTCGACGTCTACACCGAAATTCCAACACTCAAACCCCATACACTAGCGCGTAATCCTCCGCCGACACGCCAGGATTGGACGGTATGATTAATGGATAAAGGATGGACGCGGGCCAGCGTAGACGCGCTCCTCGGGCTCTTCAGTTTTCAGTCCCGCATGGTGAACAGTGCCAGACGGTCGGCTGTCACGGATATGTTGATGCAGCGTGCGGTACCGGTGAAGGTTTCAGTGATGTCGACCTTTGCGGGCCCCGTGTGTTAGGTACGTTGATTGTCTTCTGCCTAGTTAGATTTAGTTTTAATTGGCACGTCTCCAGAACGAGCTTTTACGGCTCCGAATAATTTACCGGCGATAACTGCGAAGAGGAAGTGTTGCGACACGGTCGTGACGCTGTAATTATTAGGTGCGTACGTCTCAGGCTAGCACAGGTAAAAAAATCGAATAGTTTAGAAGGAAATATACAGGGTGTTTTCACTTTAAATTTGGAAAACGCAGGAATGTATTCCCTATCAAAAATTAAGTGTAGTTTACTCTATAAATTTTTTTTATAAAAGCCTTTGTTTTGGAGATACAGGGCGTTGAAGCTTAAAAAAAAAATAAACACTTTTTGACATATCTCGGCTATCCACGAGTGGATTTAATTTAATCTTGGTACACATTATGCGTATTGGGGGTTCTCATAATTGACAGAATATTAGTCCTATCGCATTAGCCAGTGGCGTTCAAAGGGGGGATGCGTGGCCCCTTTTTCAAAAAAAAAGTACGCCATTGAGTTTTTCGAAGAATGTAAAGTAAATTTAAATACTACCATACAAAATCAATCTAAAAGGTCTCTTGGTATTTTTCGATAATACGCAACGTTCATGAGATTCTTGGACTATTAAGATT